>NC_056728.1:1888718766-1888908766 GCF_019279795.1 Protopterus annectens | reverse complement strand
TACAGTGTTGCTTGTGAAACCAAATATCTAACTGCAGAAATCTCATAATTCTCATGAATTTGTCAGAGTATTTCTTCCTCTTTTGTTGTTAATTTTAATACCTTAATCAATATGCAAGGCAAATTATAATTATGTGCTTTTTCTAAATCTAAATGTATCAAAAGCCATAATGATAACTTTCTATTCCAGAAATAGCTTTCTCAGCCCAAATAAAGTTCTCATATATCTCCACTTTCATTTCCTACTAGCTTCCTTTGAAGGTTTTCAAAAGCTTTTATTAATCTTTTTTGTTATAATCTTGGGGAAGTTTTGCAATGGGATCCAGTTTCTATACTTGACATTATTTTGCTTAATAAGTGTAATAATACCCACTTATAGTTTCCCTAACCATTCTCTCTCTTCTCTGTTATCCACCCATTAAAGAATGCCCTTAAAATTCTTGTTTGTTCACATGTATCTACACTCTGAAGTAGGTGTGCTGCTATTTCTAATTTTATGTACAACTGTGTAACTGCTGATACATTAGAATTCTTAAAATTACATTATTATTTTATAGTCTAACTCTTTCAACAATGTAATTTTCAGTGGAAGAAATTTTACCTGCCCTTTATCAGCAGAGTTTACTTGATCAAAATGTGGTTTCATCCCAAAGTCTTCCTTGTCCTAAGACATCTTCCCAAGGCTACTTTTGTTGTACAGGTTAATGAAATTTAATGGCTTGGACATGATCTGGGAAGGTAAAACCTCTTGGATCAAAAGGAATTGGCTCTGTAAATATATATATATATATATATATATATATATATATATATATATATATATATATATATATATATATATATATATATATATATATATATATATATATATATAAATATATATATATATATATATATATACATCAATGAATGGGGTAGGAATTTCACGTGTTTTCTTTATGAACTACTGATTAGGGATTAGTTTCATCTTAGGGAATAATAGTTCTCATGTGTGTATATACATATATATGTTTTTTTGACATGTTACATCAGTTCCCCTCGTCTTCTTATTATATACCTATTGTTGTCTCCTCAGTTCATCATACATTGCTTTTCTCCATCTTTTGGCTCCCTGAAAAATGAAGTATCTGTTTACATTTACATTTAGCACATTTCCATGGTCTTTGATACTGTCTAATAATTTCTTTATGTATTTTCGTTTAAATATTTTCTTTTCATTTATTAATTTCCTATAATTCAAATCCACAGCTCTATAATATTCCTCTATTATTTTTAAACCATGTTCCTTCTATTTTCTTGCAGTTCCATATCATAAGTATACTCACTGTTAAGTTTTTTTTTATAAGTTGATCACTATTTAAAAAAGATCCATACAGCACTACCATTTGCATAAACAATGATCCATAAAACACTACCATTTATATATGATCTTTCTGTAAAGTCTTTAACTACAATGTTTGCCATCTAATGGCAAATCTATATTTATCATTGCAAAACAGCGACATAGTCTCCTCAGTTTTTTCCAGAACTTACATAAAGAAGCAAAACTGCATGGTCAGAGGACACATAATTATACTCTTTACCTCCGACTGGGTTAAAAACATTCCATTTGCAGAAGCAATATCTGTGCTTGAATTTCCACTACATTTTGATTTTTTTAAATCTATCAGAATCTCTTCCTCACACAGACATATCATATTCTTACACAATTTAACCAATGTACAATTACAAATTAGTTCTGTCTTTTAGGGAACAAAACACATCTCCCACTTGTGATACTTACCCTTTCCCATATCCCATTTCAGCTATATACCTTAGACAGGAAAAATAGACTCTCTACATTTTATTTTTATTTTAACTGTTCTTTTGCTCGCTTTCCTCTTCCTTTTTCCTTAAAGCCTTCATTAAGTATTAATATCATTATGATTCCAATTCTATTCTTTTCCTTTTCTATTTCCTTTCAATGACCTTTCATTCAGTAGTTGTTCTACCCCTTTTTTCAAACTGTTCTCACTTTTTTAGCTATTCAAGAACTTTATCTTTTATTTCATTATAAGGTATAAAATCACTCTATGCATTTTCTGTTTTCTTTCTTTTCACCTACTGAAAAAAAATGATTCAGTGTTGCATTACTCACAAAAAAAACATGTAAAAAGTGTCATGTAATTGTGCTCCTGTATAATTATCTTAAAGTTTTATACTTGTATTCTTAAAAACTTTAGTAACCTGTAACCACAATATGTACCAGTCCAGTAGCTACTTTGTAAAACCAATATGTCTGTTTTATAATAGTCCTTCTATGAGTTGGCTGAATTCTCCTTTTTAACTCCACCCACCAGCTGATCACCTGATTAAGAGTCCATGTCCCATCTCTCTTTCTTCATACTGCTGTATGAAATCATAATCACTCATCTCATTTGCATGTTGCTGATTGGTCATAACAACTAATTTAAATATGCTCTCAAATTTGAATGTTGTATTTCTTCATTAAGATTATCCATAATGTCTGGCCACAGGTTCTCTAAGTCAGTTGCCCATGAGTTAGTAGCATGAATTGTTTCTACTTCAGGTCTTTGCAACTGTCTTCAAACAAAAACACAGTTTCACCTCTGTCAGCAGGAATATTATGATCAGTCCTCATTCTATCACTTTAATTACTGCCACAACTACCAGTCTTGGAAAAACAGCGTATTCCACTACAGAACAGACTATGGGAATATCTCCAGTGCCCCGATAAATTTTATTCCTCTACATATAAATACCACTGAAGATCCCCACTGAAAAAAGATAATTGGCTTAATGGCATCAAATGATACATATGTTTATGTGTAGATGCTAGGCAACCTGTCATCAGACTATTAACAGTCTAGATCAGAACAGCAATCATCAATAGTTACTTCCTGCCTCAAGAAAAGGCACAGAAGGCAGGGCCAGAGAAAATTTGTGAGTGCCCATCCAATTGTCTAGGTTAGTCTTGAATATAGTTAGGGCACTATTGTGTTTAATATTTAGGGATAAATTATACCATAAGTGGAGGGTATGCTGGAATATGAACCTGTCACATCAATATGTTCTATTAATTTGTTGATAGAGATTGAAGTCCTTTGTACATTTCTGAGAAACCATTAGTTCAACTAAGACATAATAGCTCTAAGAGGATTGAGTCTTTCATCACCCAAAATACCAAATGTACATCATTGTGAAGGAGGTGTTTTATGAAATAGAATGCTGAGACAAGTTTGCCAGGCAGTCAAGATAACTAAGGACCTTGAGGCCTGTGATTTTTTTGGTTAGGGTACTTCTGAGGTCTCTCCAGTTAAGCTATATATTGCGACACATACATACATTTATACATTCATACATACATACATACCAAAGGGGGATTTTTTCAGTAATATGGAAGAGAAGGGAGGTGTACAGTGGAAGTAAGATTTATTTGGTTCTGGATAACATGCCCATAGTTATAATAGGGCCAGTTCGAAGGATTTTCTAACTACAGTGCAAACATGATGAACAAAAGAGTCATCCATAGCAGTGGCTAGATACCTATTGGCTGTGTCATTCATATGGAGTAAGTCATCTATGTAACATAATGACAAATCTTTTTTTTTCCAAAGTGGACTGTACTAGATTTTTTGGCATTTAGTTTAAGGCCCTTGGTTTTTCACCAGTTGTTTGCATAGTTCAGCCCATCCTGCAGTGCCTTCACATCAGTAGGTATTGAAATAACAGGTATGATTTACAATCATTTGCATATTTTGGATTGTAGATCAGAAAAATCAATGAAACAGAGAAATAATTGACAATTAATATTGGAGTCACAACCAAGTGATGAAAACCTCTCTTGTGATGTTTTCACTTACTGAGGTAGTACCTACAACTCCAACACCATACATTCTGTCCAACAGCCAATTTAATGCTCTCCTTACTATATTTGGATTGATGCTTACATTCACCAATTTGTCAGCAATGCCCATATAGGGGATAGTATTAAATGTCTTGGGAAGATCTAAGTATGCTGTGTACACTGCATAACCATCATCAAGTTTAAGAAAGAATGACATTCTTGTGACAAAGCAAAATTTACATGGATGAAGCTAAAAATTATATATTTTAAATCTTTACAAACAAGGTTGGTAAGGCTAATGTGTTTAATTACCAGTGTTGGTGGTTGGATCTTCCTTATGTAGGGGCAACATGATGTTCCAGGCTTTAGGGACATAGCCTGTTGCAAGACTCACGTTAATGTGGTTTAATAGAGATAAAGGTAGACAATACTTGGCACTAATAACTAATTTCCAAGTATATTATCAGGGTCATATACATGGTGTTCTTTGTTTTAGAAACGTGTTCCATAATGCTCTTGGAGGGGGTCAGGGACTGAGGAATCATGGATAAGTTATGATGGTGGATGAGGTGAATTTCAGACTTAATGTATTAGATGTACACTTATGCCAGGTATTTCTTTGTGATCAGAAAAGGAAGCATAATTGTGAAACAGTTCTGAACAATGATTGGCTGTTTCTAAATGTTCCAAATTAGTTGAAGAAGGATTTGTAATTGTTCTTGATATCGGTGGTCATTTTGAGTTCACAATCAGTTCCATATTTTCTGACTGCCACGTTAAGTTCTATCATGTCTGAGTGCCCTGTTAAGATAGGAGTATCTGACCACCTCTAAAACCTAACATTTTCTTTCCATTTTGTTGTATAGTTTATTTATATGAATGTTCCACCATAAGGATTTGTTTTTAAATTTTCCTTAACATTTTGTAGCAGTACATTTTTCTCTAAGCAACTATTTAGAGGATAGTAGCATTCTGATGAAATGGCCTTAGTATTATTTATAGGATTAGTTTGGGTGGGAATACAGTATAAATTATTCAAGTCATTAAGTAGTGACAGGATGTTTGTTCTGACAAATTCATGAATACTGATATATTTATTTGGGGATAACCTCATTCTTACAGTTGTACAACACCAGTTTGTATTCTGATATGATGACAGAGGATGATACCTGTACAGCTGTACAACAGAGGACAGTATTACTAAGTGCAAGACCCAGTATATTATGCCTCCTATACAGTCTGCATGTACATAGTGAACAAAATGTTGGGTATGCTTTCCATTTGTAGTGCTGTAAGTGAGTCAGTTTATTGCAGGGTAATTGAAATCACTTATAATAAATGTAATAGGATTTATATGGACATTGGTTACAATGTTAAGGTAGATGGCTATGATGTGATAGTTCATTTTGGTTTTGGTGACCTGGATTTCCATAATTTTAAATTTATGATCACAAAGAATCTGTCTTTACATGTGGGATCCTGACTGAGAGTACCCCCTCACTTGTCCATAAGTCTGAATGTATGATAATTGCTAAACCCAGGAATAGAGGGGGTGCCTTCATTGTAATGAAACCAAGACTCTGTTACTGTATATATGTCTTTGTACTTATGATGCAGGGAGGGGCTTAAAACTTGGGATGTTTTTTTAAGACTCCTGGCATTTCACTGGCCCACGTTAATGCATTCCCAATTGGACTTTGCTAGGTGGGTATGTTGAATAAGCAGACTCTGATTATAAAGACATTATGGGGACAGCAAAGGTTTACTATCACTCTGGCAATCGCACTATGTGCGATCAATCAGTGAGCGAAATTCAGGTAGCAGAACCGGAAGTGCGTTCACGGCATTGTCGAACCATACAATAGCAAACATTCGCTATAGCAAGGTTCGACAATGTAGTGCAGATCACACTATAGTGGGGATCCAGAAATGTACCCTTTCCTCAGTGTAGTGCAATCTCGGAGTTTGTATATATAAGTGGGGGGCAGGGGGCACAGCCCCCCACAAAAATCTGTTTTAGAATGTTGAGTAGATAGGAGCATTTCAGTGTAGTCGACATGTTCGACATTCGACTTCACTGAAATGCTCGGTTCAGCATTTATACTGTTCGGTGTTCTGATTTCCAGACATCTGTACATTCGAGCATTGTACTCTCAAACATGTGTTAGTAAACCAACAGCAAATGCTTTAGCCAAAATGCAAAGGTCTTGCTACCAGAAGTACAGACTATCACTTGTAGAGGAAGTGCATCCTTCAGTTATCTCATCTCGAGTGGTGATATACTGTATCCCTCAAGAATGATACCACCGATTAAGCCAATTATTAAAGCCAGTTATGTTGACATCATTCTAGGAGATGAAAAAACACTCCAAACCTGTGTCATGCCTGCCTCTGAAAGGTTCTTAGCAAAGCTAGTTATAGCATTCTGTGCACTTAAAGTATTTCACCCTTGTGTGGGTCACCACCTAATCTTGGTTGTATTTATCAGGATAGAAGGATCTAAGATCCCCCACACCATCCTGAATACTGGCTCCAGAAAGACAGCTAACCGTTTCCCTATTGTTGTCCAGTCTTATCAGAGTATAGTCAATATGCCTCAGAATAAAGTCACCAATTATCAAAACGTTTTCTAGGGTGAATGCATCTATTGTAAACCTTAAGTGCTTGTGGCATTCACCCGTGACTTACTGAATTATCCATAATAACCACTGATGTATATGTTGATGATGAGGAGGTGTGGCCTGGTGGCTGAGATTTTTTAGTCTGGATTGTGTGAGGTTTGGGTATTGACTGTCTAACCATCTCAGCATAAGTGTAGTGGCGGTTCTTCATTTTTGTGGTATTGTGTATGTTTTCCTTACCACATGCACAACTCCTTGAGATGGGGGCCTTCTAATTAATTAAGTACTTACACCTCACATAAATGTTATGCAGCAAAAGTGTGATAGGTTCATAGGTTCATAGGTTTATACTAGGCTATCTGCCCTAAGGCATTTATAAGCCTAGCCCAAATTTTTGTGGCTTACGCCACCCCTTATATGAAAAAATACTGTGCCCATTAGTTTGTTGTGCCTCTGTCCAGCAGTGACACAGAGATGATTCCCGGGGTAAACCTACGATCTCCCATCCACAGGTCTAGATTTCTCTTGAACAGAGTCAGCGAGGTGCTCTGCCTCACATGGACTGGGATTTTATTCCACAGCATAGGGAGTCTCTGAGTGATAAATCTATCCCTCCAGCACGTCCTATTTATATCCGTGCTAAGGTTTAAGTCGCTTGCTCTAGTGGTTTTGGTGGATTTGGATTTTTGAGGTGGAGCATGTCCATTAATTCCGGTTGGACATGGCCTTGTATGTCAGGCACATGTCACCTCTGAGCAGGCGGTATGCGACTGAATAGAGATGGAGTTTCTTCAATCTGGCAGCATATGACAGATTTTGGAGTCCCTTTATCCTTTTGGTGAGGAACTTTTGGGGTCTCTCCAATTGCTGCAGATGTCGGGTGAGATACATCCCGAATGGGGCATTGTACTCGATCATTGGTCTGATAAGTGAAGAGTACAGGGAACAATGACCTCACTAGATCTGGATGTGAATCCCTTCATGATCAGGTGGGCAATGTAGAAGGTCTTTCTAACCATTTTAGCAATGTGAGTGTCAAAGAAAGGCCACTGTCAACCTGGGTCCCCAGGTCCCTGATAACCTCTTCTGTGCTTAGTGGATTGCCACCTATATGGTAGCTTGGGGTTACCTTGTTTTTCCCGAAGGGTATGGCTATACATTTTTTGGCGTTTAACTTCAGGCCATGGCTCTGGCACCAGCTATCTGTTTCCGTGAGTCCCTTCTGAAGGATATCCGTGTCCGATGCACTTTCCACTATGGCCCAGTTTGCAGTCGTCTGCAAACTTTGTCAGCCAAAGTCCTCCCATGTTGGCCTGTACTTCTGAGAAGTAGATGCCAAACAATAGGGGGCCAAGGACCGAGCCCTGTGGGACACCACTTGTGACCGGCTTGGAGTCTGACACAGCGCCAGCAACTCTAACCCTGTGGGTTCTGTCCTTAAGCCAGTTTGCAACCCATCTTGTGACATATGGGTTTACATTTAAGCTGGTAAGTTTTCCTACAATACCCGAGTGGGGTATTGTGTTGAAAGCCTTTGCAAGGTCAAGGTAGGCTGTATGGACTGCCTTTCCCTCATCAATGGCCTTGGTGACTGTTTCGAAGAAGTCGACCAAGTTCAAAAGGCATGATCTTCCCTTGACAAAGCCAAACTGGGTCGGGTCCAATGTCTGCAAGTCCCCTATATCTTTGTTTATGAGCTCCATTATGATCCTCTCCATAGCTTTGCAGACTAGACTTGTTAAGCTTATGGGGCAGTAATTACCAGGGTCCGTAGAGGAGCCGCCTTTGTGGAGTGGGACAACAGTTGCCATACGCCACTCCTTGGGCACCTATCCTGTGGTAAGGCTGAGATTAAGCAGCTGCCTTATGTGCGGATTTAATTCCTCATTTAGCTCATGTAGCACACAGCTGGGGACACCATCCGGTCCCATTGATGCTGTGTTTTTAGCTTTAGAGAGAGCAGCTTTCACCTGCGCATTTGAGATGTCCGGGAGGCTACACTCGGCTGGGATAGTTATCTCTCCTTTAGGGGAGAGGGGTGAAGTTTGCACTGAACCTGTCTGCCAGTATGTTGGCAATGTCTGTGGGTTCAGTGATTTTTGTATCATTTTGAACTAATTCTGAGCATATCTGGGAGTTTCCACCCAGGTTCCTAACATAGCTGAAAAAGGCCTTATGATTGTCCTTTGAATCCATGGCAATTTTTCTCTCAAAATTGGCCTTAGTTGATTTTATGAGTGCTCGTATTTTTTTACTAATAATGATCAGGGGTGACTTCCCTTTTATGGATTTTGTTCTATCATGTAATAGCTTTCTCCTCTTATTGTAAAGTTTGTTAATGGGTGGGGTCCACCAGACTGGACGTTTGCCCTTTGTGGAAAGAGTCTTGGTTTTATTTGGTATTTCCTGATCCATGCAGTCCTGGAGGTGTTCATAGAAGGCATTTGTAAGGGCTTCCACAGCTTGGGTTGTGGTTTCCACTGGCTCAGGGGCCTTGAAGGATACCACACCAGTCTTGAGTAGTGTGAAGTTTGCTTTAGAGAAGTTCTTCACTATGGTCTTTTTTGTTTGGGGTGGGGGCGGGATGTGGATTTCCAGTGAGATTAGTTTATGATCAGATCTCACCAATGAGGGATATACTTCCGGTGTGGAGCATTTTGTCCCCATGTTTGTGACAATGAGATCTAGTATATTTTCTCCTCTCGTGGGAACAGTGACTAGCTGTTCCATGGCATTTGAATTTATGAACTCCAGGAACTGTTGGGCTAGAAAGTTAGGGCTTGAGTAATGTTCCCAGTCTATATTCGGGTAGTTGAAGTCACCCAATATGATGGTGTTTGGAGATACATTTATACCCTCCAGTGTCTTCAGGAAGGCTGTGTGGCGTTCCTGAGTTTGAGAGGGTGGCCTGTAGCATGCTACAATTTGTAGAGCAGTTTTGCCTATGGTTAGTTGCACCTGGATGGTTTCCGAAGCTTATGCGTTGCCACCAACCTGGAGGTGTGGGTATCCTTTATGAAAATGGATACACCCCTCCTTTTGTGGTGTGGTCCGGGTTTTGGGGCGGAACGCATGATATGAGGTAAAACCTAATAGTGCCGGGTGCTCTCAGGAGCCTTGAACCAGGTTTCAGTTACAGCACAGACATCGATGTTCTCCATACTGAGAAGGGCCTCGAGTGCATGCATTTTGAGATTTAGACTTCTGGCATTGAGCAGCATTACCCTCAGTTTCTTCCCATTTTTGTTTTCTAGGGTGGTAGGTTTAGAATTTGAGCCTTGCCTAAAAAAGGCACTATGGGGTGGCAAGAGCCTTAGCCAATATCCGGAATCCCAGGGGTGACAGGTGCAAGCCGTCCCTTGAAGCAGCGTGGCTTGTCAAGCATGTCATCCCAGGCAGACAGACACTGGATCCCCTTTGAATGACACCAGACATTAAGCCAATTGTTAAAGCTGATCATCTTTTCTCTATATTGTGGCATCATTCTTGGTGAAGGAAGGATACTGCTCAGGGTTAGGGTCATACCTGCCTGGGCTACATAATCAGAGAGCTCCTCTATGTCTCTTTTCATGTAGTCCAGGGAGGTACGTCTCAGGTCGTTCACACCAGCATGGACAATGACTGTGTCATATTTGTACTTGCCGTGGAGTGACCCGAGTGCTTGTGTTATGTGGCGGATTCTAGCGCCCGATAGGCAGCTTACTGTGACCCTCTCCTTGTTCAGCCTGGTGAGTGGGACGTCAGTGTGTCTGACTATGGAGTCACCTATGACAAGTATGTTTGGTGTTGTATTTGGCCTTAAGGGCTGTGACTGCTTTGCACACTGCTTTTGTGGTTTATGTGTTGCTTGTGGGGTGTCTTGAGGTAGCAGTTGTTTGGGTGTCTGCTTTGGAGGCCTCTGCTGTTTAGGTAAATTTTACTCAGAGCCTCCGAGTATGTCTTTGTGTGTTTATGTGTTTGATTCAGTGGAGTGGTAGCATTATGTGAGGCTGGTTTTGTGGTGTGTGTAGTTGCCTTCTCCTCCTGTCTGGTCTTGCCAGTCCTGAGTTGAGAGAGCTCAGCCTCCAGTTTGGCTAAATAGCTGCATCTCTCGCAAGTATTTGTGTTATGTGGGAGGAGGAGAGGGTTGTCTGTGTACATGAGGTAGTTATAACATCGCCTCAAGATTCCCAGATTCACCAGCTGGACCAGAGAGAAGATTGACAACTGACCTTTGGACATGCTAGAATAATATTGGGAATTCCTTAATTGAAAACAAGGGCCAGTGGGGAGTGAGGGTGTAGTGCTTTTAATTTTTAGTGCTGACTTATATAATTGCTTTAGTGAGCAAGTCCCAGGTAACTTGAGTGCAATGTGTTACAAGTAACTAAATGCAAAAACGACAAACAGTAACTTTCTTTCAAGTGAAACAAGGAAATAAGCACAGTAAGCAATGCAGATATCACTAGTGATCCACAGAATCACTGAGAAGTTGCATATTAGGTGGAATTAGCTTCCAGGGAAATAACAAGCAAACAAACAACAAGCATATAAACAAAGCTAGATTCAGCAGGCCTGGATCTAGTCTATGCTAGAGCAAACAAGGTGAACCAATTTCAGTAAGATACAGTTCAAATATTCAGGCACTATAAACCTTTAACCAGAAATTCCCAGCTCAGAAGGGCAGAGTCCAGCCTCTTCTCCCACAAGAGTGCAGACCACGAACCTTCTTAATGTAAAATAACTGGCCTGAAGCCCAAGTGCCTAAACCAGAACTAATACACTTGGACACTGGGCTCTCAATCAGCAGTTCCCAACTTAGAAGGATGAAAGCTACCTGTCCTGCCACCACAGTGCTTGCCACAAACCTTCCTAATGTAAAACAACTGGTCTGAAGCCCAAGTGCTTAATCCAAAAGACTTGAATGATAGCTACACTTTAATCAAGTTACAACCAAGCAGTAATAAATACCATTGAATACTTTAGAGAATGTCTGGATTAGTGCTCAAGTTACACAAACAAAGCTAGATCCAGCAGGCCCGAATCCAGTCTATGCCACAGCAAACAAGGCGCACCAACTTCAGTAAGAAACAGTTCAGATATGCATGCACTATAAGCCTTTAACCAGAAATTCCCAGCTCAGAAGGGCAGAGTCCAGCCTCTCCTCCCACAAGAGTGCAGACCACGAATCCTCTTAATGTAAAATAACTGGCTTGAAAGCCCAAGTGCTTAAACCAGAATTAATACACTTTTAGAATAACAGACACTGAGCCCTCAATCAGCAGTTCTCAACCTAGAAAGATGTAAGCTACCTGTTCTGCCACAACAGTGCAGACCACAAACCCTCTCAGTGCAAAACAACTAACTGGGCCGAAGCCCAAGTGTTTAAACCAAAAGGCTTGGAATGACTTACACCAAGCAGTAATAAATATAATTGAGTATTTTAAGATGATGCAAAAGTAAAAAGAAGTAGGTAAAAACACAAGTACAGTAAAAGCAGATTAATTTTTTTTTTTTTTTTTTCTGAACAAGTGCTGAGATCAAAGAAACAGATTTGAGTGCTGAAACTAGAAAACTGGCTAGTTATAAGAAAAAAACAAGCTAGAAGGCTTCCCTCAAACACAGAAGGGCTTGGGGGCTCAGAAGCCTACAAATAGTCTGTACCACTTAACAAGAAAGGCAGGAAATAAGCTTAATTTTTTTTTCTATTTCCCAGATGCTCTCTTTGTACACAGTAGGAGTGCCTGAAATCAGAATATGATCTCACTGCACTCAGTTGAGTGAGCAAATGAGATGGGCCCAGAGGCAGGCTGAGGGGCGGGCAGTTTCAATGCCACTAAGATTAACACCAAAACAAAAACAGGGCGGGTGGGTGAGAATAACTGAAGAGCAGAATAACTTCAGTTAAAAATTCCTTCAACACTCAAATTCCAAAAGAACAGCAAATGCTAGCAAGATGACTACAGAAGGAGTAAGAGCTGATAGTAACTTCATATTAGTCAAAGTGTAATATTTATGAATGTAATATGGTTTTAAGTCATTCTAGAATATGAATTAATATGAATAGTATTTGTAATCCTTATTTCTTTTTGCTTCACTTGACAACAATCTACTCAGCAAAAAAATGGAATGAGTTATGCATGGAGTTAAGCATACCTTTTAACCTCTTAGTGCAAGATATCAAGACAAAGCCTAAAAGAATGGTGGGCAAAGGCCCAAAAATAAGGACAGATTTTTAATGTTACTCTTATAAATTTAGAAAGTTGGTAGAATAGTAGATTTTGCGTTAGGATGCATTTCTTGAAGGATATGAAGCATGAATCTGAAATGCTTGCCATTATTTAGTGAATTTAATCATCAGTGATTTGCCAGAAAACCATAAATGTTATGTGGAAGAGACTAAAGATATGAGGCAAAAATCCAATCATTCTGTGAAAATCTGAACAGCTGAGAGGTATGCTAATGAGCAATGAGCTAAACTAGTTTATTAGCAGATGGAGCATGGCTCTCAGCAAGGATGTCCAAAGAATTAGTGAAGTGTGATATGTACAGTCAATTGCACTGCAAATAGTATAGTAATAATTTGCATAAGTACAGTATGAAATATTCAATAAATAGTGCTGCAAGTATAATAGTATTCATACAGTAATAACTAGTGTAAGTGCAATATATACAGTAAACACTATATAAAACTATATTATATTAAAGCTGAACAGTGAAGGCAGTGATACCATGATTAAATTAACAGTGCAGAAACAGAGAAGTGAAGGCATCAATGCCACGATTAAGTTAAAAGTGCAGAGGGTGAGCAGTGGAAGCACTGATGTGATTAAATTAACAGTGCAGAGGCTGCGTATTGAAGGAACTGATGTCATAAATTAATTAACGTTGTAGAGGCTGAGCACTGGAGGCACTGATGCCATGATTATATTAACATTGTAGAAGCTGAGCACTGGAGGCACTGATGCCATGATTATATTAACATTGTAGAGGCTGAGCACTGGAGGCACTGATGCCATGATTATATTAACATTGTAGAGGCTGAGCACTGGAGGTGCTGATGCCATAAATAAATTAACATTGTAGAGGCTGAGCACTGGAGGTGCTGATGCCATGATTAAATTAACAGTGTGGAGGCTGAGCACTGGAGGTGCTGATGCCATAAATAAATTAACATTGTAGAGGCTGAGCACTGGAGGCACTGATGCCATGATTATATTAACATTGTAGAGGCTGAGCACTGGAGGTGCTGATGCCATGATTAAATTAACAGTGTGGAGACTGAGCACTTGAGGTACTGATGCCATAAATAAATTAACATTGTAGAGGCTGAGCACTGGAGGCACTGATGCCATGATTATATTAACATTGTAGAGGCTGAGCACTGGAGGTGCTGATGCCATGATTAAATTAACAGTGTGGAGGCTGAGCACTTGAGGTACTGATGCCATAAATAAATTAACATTGTAGAGGCTGAGCACTGGAGGCACTGATGCCATGATTATATTAGCATTGTAGAGGCTGAGCACTGGAGGCACTGATGCCATGATTATATTAACATTGTAAAGGCTGAGCACTGGAGGTGCTGATGCCATAAATAAATTAACATTGTAGAGGCTGAGCACTGGAGGCACTGATGCCATGATTATATTAACATTGTAGAGGCTGAGCACTGGAGGCACTGATGCCATGATTATATTAACATTATAGAGGCTGAGCACTGGAGGTGCTGATGCCATAAATAAATTAACATTGTAGAGGCTGAGCACTGGAGGCACTGATGCCATGATTATATTAACATTGTAGAGGCTGAGCACTGGAGGTGCTGATGCCATAAATAAATTAACATTATAGAGGCTGAGCACTGGAGGCACTGATGCCATGATTATATTAACATTGTAGAGGCTGAGCACTGGAGGCACTGATGCCATGATTATATTAACATTGTAGAGGCTGAGCACTGGAGGTGCTGATGCCATAAATAAATTAACATTGTAGAGGCTGAGCACTGGAGGCACTGATGCCATGATTATATTAACATTGTAGAGGCTGAGCACTGGAGGCACTGATGCCATGATTATATTAACATTGTAGAGGCTGAGCACTGGAGGTGCTGATGCCAAGATTATACTAACAGTGCAGAGGCTGAGCAGTGGAGACAAGGCTGCTAAGATTAAAGTAGCAGTCAGAGGCAAAGCAGCAGAGGCGCTAATGCCATAATTTCCTAAATAGTGCAGTAAGAGAAAAATCAGTGCACTCTAACAAAATGTAATTCTCTGATACATTTTACTTTATGAATGTAAGTTATGTTAGAACAATGCAGGTTTTATGCTACAGTTTTTTGAAGAATATAATTGTAGAAGAACCACAATTCTTTGAACAGTGCTATAAGGGGAAAATAAAACTAAAATATGTAGAGCAGGAGGTTGGGATGGAAGAATGATAAGAGAATGATATAAACAGAGATGTAAGGAGGGGAGCATACTATTTGAAAAGTGCTATATGGACAGAAGGTACAGTGCAGCAGAATGGATGTACTATCACAGTAAGTAGGAATCACAGAGAATTAATGAGATGTTTCTTACACTCCTTGTTTCTATTCTCTTAGCCTCTTTTTGCCTACTGTCCTGAATCTGAACAAGTTACTTAACTGGGCAGTGCTCTGAGGCAATTCAAACAATGAGCTGGGCTCCATGATGCTTTCCTTGTCCATGTGTTTCTTAACTGCTTGTTAACTTAACAGGTTTAGGTCACCTGCATGGGAATTACACAAAGACACCCACTGGCAACTATACAGAGTAGAGTATAGTGGTGATGCATATATGCAGCTCTGCTCAAATGAGGTCAAACCAACACAAGACACCAGAAATTATAGTAAGGCAAAAGAAACCAATAGACAATATAAATTCTCAGTGCAGGCTTACTACCCAGTCAACAAAAGTAAATAATTATACAGTTATGGCTCATAGCCATTCAAAAGCATGCATGCTGATTGAACAACCCAATCAGTGTGCCTGTTGTAAATCAAGCATATAACAACAGAAAATAAAATCCAGCCATTGATGTACCATTGGGTGGTCAGACTTTTTTATTGGCTTATGCTTAGGGACAGAGTAAACTATAAGAAAAATCATATACATTCTGCAAAATGAAAGAAACAGAATCATACCTGATTTCCTTGTATCTCTGTGCTATTCCTCCTAAAATCTAAGTAGACTCTCACACCTCTCAGCTGTCCAGATTTTCACAAGATGCCCAGATGTTTGCCTCATATTTTTGGTCTTTTCCTCATAAAAAAATGTAATTTTTTGGCAAGGTATTGGGGATTGAAGTCATTAAATAATGACAGACATTTGAGGTTTAGGCTTCATTTCCTTCAGAAAATGCACTGTAACACATCATCTCTTATTCCAGCAACTTTCTAAGTTTATAAGAGCAATACAATCTGTCTCTATTTTTGGACCTTTGTCCTCCCATTATCTTCAGCTTTTCCAGGTTTCTTGAATTAAGAGGTTATATTGGAAAAAAAAAACAGCAACAGAGATTATCTTTATTCTGTTTCATCTCCTGAACAGCACTGCCGTATTATGCAAATGTGGGAACATAACTCCCATACACATGTGCAATACATCAGTAAACAAGGACAAACACAGATGAACACTCCAGCACCATTATACAAAGACTTTATTTAAGAAATGTAACCCATTTCTTTCTTAAGTAAGAGGAGGGGCAGAGCTAGACAGACAGTGCAAACCCTTATATGGAAGCATCTTTTAGTGAGAGTGATGAAGGCATGCTGATCTGCATATGTGATAGATGATAGAGGATACAGGAATAATGGAAACCTGTCTGTACTTTACAATACTAGCAGGAATTTGAAACTGGATTACTTCAATGAATAATACCAGGGATAAGGAACACATGCAGTGCAGTTAAAAAGGACAAATTCAGTAAGCATGACATAATTCTTCGCATCTAATAAGGTGGGGAGGCACCCTCCTACACCACTTGTAATATGGAAATAATAAGCATCCTGGGCACTGAAAGACTGTTTTGGGAAGAAGAGAAATAGTGGCTAAAGTCTATATCTGCTTAACTGCCCTTGCCCAAGATCCACTGCAGTCAAAGGTCAGTGTCCACCAGAAATGTAGTTAGGGATGTAAGATATTATTACACAAAAATGATATTTATTTATTAATCAATGTATTTATTGACATTTGATTACCAGGGAAGTCCGACTGGGAAGATGCCCATTTTCAGTGGAGGCCTGAGGAAAAAAGCTCCAAATTATTACAAAACATTTTAAAAACAATAATTTTACAATTTTCAAAAATAAAACAAATAAATTGCAGTTTAAATAATTATAACAAAGTAGACATAATATAAAAACATTGGTTAAGAATCAATACAAGGTATATGATAATCATTTAATATTTAGAGAAATGTTATGCAGCTTGTAGAGAAATTAAAATGCATTTAGTCTAATCCAAATAGGAATTGCAATATGATGTGAGGGAAAAACAGGCTTATAGTATTATAGTATCTTCAGAGAGAAGGTAAGACCTAAGGGACAAAAGTAAGGAGTTCCAGGCCTTAGCTAGGAATCTTGTACAAATACACACAATGCTCAGTATATTTGCTAGGACTGTAGACAGAAAGGAGTTTTTGGTCACTGGATCTCAAGGACTGACTGGGAACATAGTTGTGTAGAATGTTTTTTGTGCTGGACAGGCAGATAGATGTTGAATGATTTTATAGGTAGCAAGAAGTTGTGTATGTTACTTGATGTGGCAAGTCTAATTAATGTAGGCTTTTCAGTGCTATACAGTGGTGGATTCTGAAAGGGGCATGTACTGAAATTTAACAACTTCATTATACAATTGTTCAAGTTTTAATTTTTGTGAAGCCTGGAGGTTAAGGATGGGAGTGCCATAACGAAGTATGGGGAAGAGATAAGTAGTGGCAAGTCTAGTTTTAGTTGCATCAGTGAGAATGTTTTTGACTGTGTAAAGCATCTGTAGTTTTTGATGAGTTTTTCCTATGCAGTTTTGTATATGCAGGTTGAGTGTAAGATTATCATCCACTATCACCCCTAATAATTTGCTATGAGAAGTAACCGTGATGGTTGTATTATCAAGAGAGAGGACTTTAAATTAAGTTTTTTCATGACAGAGAGATTTGGGGAAAAAAGTAGTAGTTTGGTCTTTTTAGGGATGAGCATAAGTTGTGAATTTATGAAGCCATGTTTCAGATATGTTATGAGTTCAGACTGGTAGAAACTGGCCTTCCAGAGATGTAAGTGCTAAAAAAGTGTATGTGCAGAATAATTTTTTACTGTTAGTGCATAGAAGTCTGGAGACAGCCTTCTGTCAAAGTTATGGGACAGAAGTATAATGGTCTGTTATCAAAGAAAGAAACTGGCTTAGGAAATGATTGGTAACTTAGAAAGAATCAAAGATGAGTTATGACTCAAAACGTCTGGACTTTTTGTAACAGCATGAGAAAGATGTATCTAGGCTGTGAATGCAAAATGATGGGTCATTTTCGGTTCCCAAATGATTTAAATTTGTGAAATGTTTGACCAATAATTCTGTGTTTCTTCTGTCTCTCTTCTGTGGTTTACAGGAACAATCAATGACATTACGAAACATATAGTTATATTTCCTCTAAAGAAAATACACTGTTGCAGATCTGAACAGTGCTGTACTTTCTAATTATTCGGTTAAAACAGAATGCGGACTGAACAGTGTGACTGTACAGTAACAATTGCATTTTAATTGGCCACCATTCAGAAGCTGCTGTTAACTGTCAACATTCCATCAGTCACCTTCAATGAAGAAAAATGAACTAAGAAGCGTCTCATTTCCATACCCTCACTGAAGATAAATTAGGTTTTAATGGCTCCATCTACATAATAATTGCATTTGTAAAATGAAATTATCCCAGTAACACACAAGTGTAATACCTTGCTGGTGTGTGTGTGTGTGTGTGTGTGTGTGTGTGTGTGTGTGTGTGTGTGTGTGTGTGTGTGTGTGTGATTTGTGGTGCTTCCATAACAAAGTTGGTTAAATTACAGTCTGAGAAGCTAGTGGTGACAGTAAACACATCATTCAGGCATGTTAGTGGCTATTGACATTCCAACAACATTATGCCATCATAAATCATGCTCTTTACAACTTTCTCGCTTGGTACATACAGCTGTATATTCCCAATGGCCAAGCTAATGATTCTGAAACTCGTATTACATTCTCCCAGTACAATCAAGTTTGAGAAGAGGCCACTGGGAACATTGCTCTGACAACAGCTGCACAATTTGCAAGGACTAATTGGTAATTAGAACATATTTTATCCAATGCTGAATGTGTAAATAAAGAAAAGCAAGGATGTTTGGTGCAAAGTAGCATTCTATACTAGGACATGATCTATTTTGGTGGAATAGCAGAAAGAGCAAATATCAAAGATAATTTAAGACGACTGGCTTTGAGGAAAGATTTATAGATATGTATTTAAAATGGTTACATAGCATATATCAGTACAGACACACAAACACACACACATATGCACACACACAAACACAGATGCAGCATAAACACTTTCTGTATGATACTTTGAAATTTGACTATATTCTTTCACAACAAATGCTGTTTCCTCAAAAGAAACATTGTATCCTAAAAATAAATTACTTGTGAGTATTCATTTCTTAAAGCTCCTATCTGTCTCTATAAAATACTGTTAATTTGTTCATGTGTGAATACCTTCTATGCCAGGGTAGCACCTGAAAAGGGAAATGACTTTACTGCTAGTTCTGTACTTTACTTCTTCATATAAAGGATCTCTGCCTGCACAGTGTGAATTCGTGCTTTGCTCTCATATTAAAATTTTATCTGTAATTTTTTTTTGTTTTCTGGTGAATGCTGTTTTGCACATTTTCATTCATGGAGGTTATTTTAGTCAATGTAATAATAATTGTAGTAAAACTAATAATAACTTGATCAACTACGCCACATTCAATTTGCCCACATAGAAAGGCATAAAGGAAAAATATGTACATAAAGCAAAGCTCAGTTGTTGGTAGCTGACAGCCTGAGCAAAATAAAGAGTTAATAAAACACAACATTACCTTTTTCAGTAACAAAACTAAAAGAAAATATACCTAAGTAAACAAAGAGATTTCTCAGCACTCTAAAAAATAATGAGACTGAAGGCAGCATAAAATGGGAATTACAGCACGACTGCATTGAGATAAACACTATATCCAAGGTAGCGTGACACAGCTCATGCAGGATTAGGTATGCATAAAGCACAACACAGCACAGATATGCCTGGGAAATCCTGCATATTGAAAGCTCACACTACTACAAATGTCACTCACCATGAAATGAGAGGCTGTGCATGGTCACATGATCGCAGTACATCAGCATGCAGATAGCATCCCAATGTGATGCATGTGTGGACAAGCATCAGAATTCCAGAGACTTGCAATACAGGCTCAGCTGTGACCCCATACAAGGTCTATACACCAGTGTGCTAGCTACATTTATTTTATAAATGGAAGGAAAAGAGGACAGCAGACAGTCAGAAACAGGAAACAGCAAGCAGGGGAGGTCACAGAAGAGCCACAGGAAGGTAAGAATGGCATGCTTTGAAGAAGGAAGGTTATACTTTTGCAGACCTGTAGCTGGCTCATCTAGTCCCCAGTGTCCATCATTAAGGTTACACCTCACCCCCTTAGGCAAAAAAGGAATTTGGTTTACTCTGTGGCAAACTGATTGGTACCTTTATACCAACTGGATTCATACTTTCTGAACTGACCCACCACCCACATCAGCTCATCAAGTGAAAAGCAAAAAAAAAAAAAAATGTTGGTACACTAAAAATTAATGAAATAAGTATCTCATTCACACCACCATGGCTATGCTACTGTACTTTTGTTTTCTGAGCCAGATTCAGTAATATTTTCCCTAGCACAATGTGATTGGTCATCACTTAAAAGTCTCCTACTGGATCATGCTATAGCCCAGTTCAACTACACTTTCCTTAATATTTTTAATTTACTTCCCCCATTTTGAACAATTGGGGAAGATCCATCTGTGCATCTTGGCTAAAATCAGAAATAAATCAACTAATGCAGCAGAGAGATAAAGCTTGGAAAACTGGCACTTACAAAAAAACACAGTACTCTTATTAGCCTTACAGACAGCTTTGCAATCATTTTAATTGACAAAAAAGAACTATTACATCTCTCTCCAAGATTAATTTAACTCTATTCAATGCTTTATAGTCTTCCATAAACAGCATCTTAATTCCAGAGAAGTGTTCTCAACCCATCCCCTTTCTCAATCTCTCCAACTGTGAAATAGCAAGAAAATTCAGCTCATATTTTATAGACACAGTAGCTGCACTAACATAACATGCAAGTCAAACCCCTCCTTTCTCATGTCAGACATCATCAAATCCTATGTCTTTTGCTTGAGCCCCAGTATCAACCAAAAGTATTGAAAATCTCCTAAGAAAACTGCAACCAAATGCTCTAGCCTCTGACAATCTACCAGTTAAGTACATGTAGCTAGTTCCTGCTCCTCTTTCCTGTCCCATTCCCATACTCATCAGTCAATCTATATCTTAAACTACTGTCCCCACACTATGGAGACAATCCTTTATTATACCTTTGCATAAAGGTAGCACTTCCACAGAAATGTCAAATTTCCATCACATTGCTATTTTTTACCTCTGTTAAAAATACTTGAAAGGTATGTCAATAATAAGGTTCTTCAATACCTCCAGTCTAACATAACTAGCATGATTCTCACCCCAGTCATTGTACCACTGCAGCCCTTTTGTCCTTCCCTAATACTATTTACCTAGGGAGAAATAAAAACAAACGCATATACACAATATTCCTTGATATTTTCAAAGCTTTTGATACAACATCCCAAATTTACTATGTAAAAATCAAGACCAACAAACATCTAATAATTATTGTCATTTATATCTCATCAAGTTACAACCCTAACACAGGTGAAGACATTCTTCAGTGGACATCCCAAAGCTATCAACAAGAAGCCATCATAATAGGCAACCTCATTACTGATTGGTCCACTTATAACTATAATAACCCCACCAACTTTAGAAACCTGCAGGGCTTCTCCCAACTCATAAAAGAAGCAACCAGAATAGACAAACCCTCCAATAGATATTCTATTCTAGACTGGACTCTCACTAACAAACCATCAGCAACCTTCCAAGCTGGCTGCCTCCACAATAGTTTCAGTGATTACAGCCCCATTTATCTACTAAGACACAACCTTAGCCCACCCAGGCAATCATGCTTCCAGCTAATCCATAATAAGAATAAATTTAATGGCCAGACATTAATTTCCCTCTTACAATGGTGCAATTGGGCACCCCTCAAAACTCTTTAGATACTGCCTTACATAACTTTAATATCACCTTTCTCAACATCCTAAATAGCTTAGTCCTTTGTATATATGCTCAACTAAAAAAAATCACTATACTCCATGGGTAACAAATGACACCAAAAATCTCCTCAATAAAGGGACATAGCCCTATTACACTGGGAAATCAACAAAACATAAGATAACCTACAGCCCTACAAACAGCTTAGAAACAAAGCTAGGTTCCAAATAAAATTTGACAAAAAAATTTACTCTACTTTTGCCCAACAGCTTAACCACAGCAATCACAAAAAGGTTGGTCCACCATAAAAAAAATCCTTCAACCAGAAAATGCCTCAACCCCACAAACCTTCAACAGCTTCAACAGCTGACAGCATAGCCTAACTAATCAATACCTTCTTCACAAACTCAAAATTACTATCTTATCAGCTCTAACCAAAATATCCCACTATCTATCCCAGCCACCAATAATGAAGCCTGTAACACCTTCTCTTTTAAATCTGATACAACTCACACCATAAAAATACTACTCAGTAAGCTGAGATCTACCACTCTAGCAGCAGGCAGCCTTCAAACAGACTTCCTAAAAATAGCTGCAGATGCCATTGCCTTCCCTGTCTCTATCCTGATCAATCACTCTGTCCTAGAAAACTACATTCCTCTAAACTGGAAAATATCCTACATAATTCCCTTGCACAAAGGGGGCAACTCCACTCAACTATCCAGTTATAGACCCATTGCTATTCTTCCACCCTTCTCCAAAATACTAAAAAAATGTATTCACACACAGCTTTAAAACCACCTTCTATCCAGCAACATTTTATCGCACACACAACATGGGTTTCACCCACATCATAGCAGCACAACTGCCCTCCTTAGCTTCACTGACACCATAAATCAATAACGAAACCAGGGTAAATTTGTTTCTTTCATCTTCTTAGACCTCTTCAAGGCCTTTGATATGGTCTCACACCAGTAACTCCTTGCTGATCTTGCCAACCTAAACCTCAGTCATTCTTTCCTATCATGGTTCCACAGTTACCTTACCAGCTGACAGCAAGTGCTGAAATGGCAACAGGAGCTCTACTTCTTGTCAACACTGGAGTTCCCCATGGCTCTATACTAGGTCCACTATTCTTTATTATCTTCACTAAGCAGCTACACAAATCTACCCCTCTTGCTTCAGTCATCCAATAAGCACATGACTCAACCCTCATCTGTGCTGCATCTTTGATAAAACAATTCGAAATCACTACATAACAGTCCTTTTCTGAAATAGCAACCTGGCTAGCTGAAGCAAAACTTATACTGAATCCATCCAAGACCAAGCTGATGCTGTTTTATCCCACCAAACACCCAATCCCTCAACTACATTTCAAATACACTCCTCCAATGAAACTACTATATCAGCTGTCTCCCACACAAAATTACTCGGTGTTATAATTGACAATAAAATGAAATTTGACTTCTACCTAGCACAGCCCATTAAGAAGATTCACATTAAACTAGGCTATTTGTATTGAATCAAGCCTTTCCTCACTAACCACACCAGACAAGGCATATCTAGAACTCATCTCCTGTCCACATTACTCTATGTCTCACCCATCTTCACTAACCTAAGCATAAGCAACCTAATTAAACTCGGCTCCTGCTACAATAAAATAGCTAAATTCATCACCAGTTCCCCACACAGGTCCCACAACTGTTCTGACCTACAGCAACTAAAATGGATAGAACTTCCCCATCATTTCACTTACTCCCACCTCATCTCTCCCCACAGAAAAGTACACCAACCTGAAACAACCCCTGCCCTCCAATAGGTGCTTCAGCCTTATTCTATGACTCAACTTCTCCGATCTTCTCATAAAACACTACTAAACATTTCCAAAAGCAACAATAAAGCTGGAGACTCCCTCTATTCCAACTATATTGCCAAGATATGGAATACTATTCCACAACATATTGTAGACACTACCAGCCCACCCCAATTTAAAAAACTCCTAAAAGATTACCTCAAAAATATTTGGTTCTGCTCTTGTATCAGCCCCAGCTGATTCCACTAAACCCCTTACACTCTTTTCCTTGCACTAGTCATCCCCCTCAGAACTTGCATACCTATTACATCTGCTCATCTCACTTCCCTCCTACCACTACACTTCCTGCAAATTATCTCCTCCACTGTCTCTTCTCTTTAACTGCAGTATATCTGCCTCTCTACCTACTTTCCACTACTATTGTCATCCTCCTTTTCTTTGTTCATCCTGTTCCACCTCTAACCTATCCTACTTATCTACTGACTAGGAATCTATAGTTTCTGATCAGGACCCAATATTATATCCTGGATAGTACTTTTTATGTATGTATAACTACTATTATGTCCACAATACTTTGTACTTACACCACAAAAACTGTAAATTTCATAACTATGTATGTTGCCACTTTGTTGCTTCTATGACTTTTGAAACTTGTTTGTAACATTGTGAATTTTGCATGTGACAATCAGACTTTGTAACTGTGCTACAGAGCTTTTCTCCACGGGCCTCCACTGAAAACGGGCTTGCATCCAGTCGGACCATCCCAGTAAACAAATGTAAAATAAACAAAAAAATAAAATAAATAAAATAGGCTTCACTCACTAACTTTTTGTACTACTTCACTCAATGGGTTCTCTAGCTTCCTCAGCAACCACTCAAAAGCAGTCAAATGTCACTCAGCCTTTATTACATACTTACAAATATCTACTGATGTACCACAAGGGTCCATTCTTGGACTTTAATTATTTAACCTTTTCAGTAATAATTTTGCTTTTGCCTCATCGCACCCAATATTAATTCAATACACACATGAGGTTACTCTAATCTGCTTACCATTCTCTCTACAAACCATCACTCAAGAATAATTCACCTCTGCATATCTTACTCAAAACTACTCCTAAACCCCAGTAAAACTAAAATAACACTCTTTACACCTAGATCATGCAAAGACCAAAACTTGAACTTTCCTATTCATTCATCTCAAAATATACAACGAGAAACAGTCTCTCGAACCAAACTACTAAGGGTCATCTTTGATGATCTACTTAACTTTGACAAACATATTGAATACTTAGTGAGTAACGTTCGCTATCAGTTTGGCCTCTTTATCAAGCATGCAGTTTTCTTGCTGCACAGTCATACAGAACTACTGCTACATCTTGTCTTGTATTAGGCTTGCTCTGTGCCTCATCCACTGTTAGATCACTAACTTGTCATCAATTGAAAAACTAGAGCAGTGCCACAACAACATTTCCAAATCTGTTACCAAACTGCAAATCTCAAATCATCACTGTCTAGCTCTGACAAAGCTAAACTGGCTTCAATTCACAAAAAAAAAAAAAAAACAGGTGTACACAGTTATAAATCAACCACAAGACCCCATTCATTCATCAGATTCAAATATACTTCAGCTCAAAAAATCATACAATACCTTTGGTGAATCCCTATTTTTCACCTATGCATCTAAATTGTGAAACTCCCTCCCATACTATTATTAGGCTAATATTCTCCCCATCTGCTTCAAAATAAAACTAAAGGGCTAACTATTTAATTCTTGTCACCACTCTTGTTCCAGATCACCTGGCTGAACTCATCTTACATTTCTTGCTTTTCTTCTACAGCTATTTATATATACTGCTTCCAAATTTTGTTTCCATTAACTACATTCTTTCACTCTAAAGATGCTAGTCACTCATTATCATACAAGAAATCTCCAATCTTATGCTCTCTCTTCCAGATCTAAAATGCTCCCTTCCCACTTACACTATATCCCTGTCAGTAAACTAATCCAACAATCTTCCTTTTAATAATGCCTCATTGCCTTACTGTCTCTTCCTAATTTTAATATTTTTCACCTAATTATAATCTTTTTCACTCTCATTAGTTCCCCTCCACATTCTTCCTTCTCATTAAACAATAAATATCTTATATTGCTTTGTATTTTGTCTTACTCTTTTCCCTTGAAATCATTGTGCTAAGTAATTGATTGTCTCATGTTGTACTGTATTTTATTTTTTCTGGATCGTCTACATTATTTTTATTGTTAGAATGAGTAATTTTGTGGAGATTTCTTCCAGACCTTAGCTATAAAGGGGTTTAGCATGGCCCAGCCCAACTCTGACCTCACCAGCTGCCAAACCTTATGCGAGGCAATTCAGGAACCCCCCACCCCCAAGTAGCAGTGTAATGCTCAGTGGACATTTTAATTCATTGGACCATAGGACCACATTTGTAAGAATTAAACCATAAGACACATACTTTAGCATTCATGCAATATATTTAAATGTTTTTAGGAAATGCACTTCTAAAAAAAAAAATAAAAAAAATAAAAAAATAAAAAAATTAGTCACTCAGAATTCTAAAGGAATGAATTAATTTACAGGGAGATCTTGGTGAAAAAAAGAGAGCACCTACTCATGGCATGAAATCAACTTGCCCAAGTAACAAAAAAAAGGTATCATTCCAATCTCATTTCTTTCACTTGCTAACTTAACACTGGGAGCAACTGTTTTCTTTAAAAGAAAGATCCATTTAAATGCATTTAATGGGGGCACTGAAACATTTAAATTCCCACTGTTTAACACAAAACAGTACTTATTTTAGACAAAGAAAGTACTCAAAAAACTATCCCCAGGATTCAATAAACTCTGGGTAGGAATAGTGTTATTTCTACATGGAGTGAATGGTGTCCACATCCACATAGCCATCTCAGCAGCATGCCTTACATATTCATGATGGTGCGCTACTGATAAGAGATCAGTGGACATGAACACTCAATGAGTGCAGGGAGCATGTTGCAGTAGTGCTCGCAGAGCCAACATGCACCCTCCACTCTCAAAGTGCTGTATGGCATTTTTTAAGTGCTTTCAGTGTCCATGGACACTGAAAGAGATAGTAGAAATGGAAATAAATGCAGGGGGTGTGTGACTGGTATTGACACACACCCCCTGCATTGTGACAATGCTGTACGGCACTTTAAAATGCTTTCAGTGTCCAAGGACACTGAAAGCTGGAGTGAAAATGGTAAGCAATGCAGGGGGTGCACACCCCCTGTATTGTGAAAGTGCTATATGGCATGGCACCTTACAGTACAAGTGTGTTTTCAGAGACACAGCTATACCTGTAAACCTCTTAGTGGCCAAACTCAGGACAAAGGTCAACCAAATGGGGTGACAAAGGTGCACAAATAGGGGCATACTTTAAGTACAGCTCACAGAAACTTAGAAAGTTGATAGAGGAACAGGATTTGTATTAACATAACATTTTTGGAAGGATTAGAAGTCTGAAACTCAAATGTATGCCATTATGTAATTACTCCAATCCTGATATTGTCCATACAGACTTAGAGAGTTGATAGAATGACAGGTAGTGCATTACCAAATATGAATTACAATTAGTATTACTACATGTAATTAAAGTGCTTGCATTATTTGTTTTCCATTCTAAGTTAAGTTTAAGTGTAGCTGAGCAGGTTTGCTCAGCATTGCTTAAACATCTCTTAGGAGCTAAATACAAATGTATAGGTGTACTCCTTACCAAGATAGTGTAGTAGTTAGAGTTCTGGCTTTGCATGCGGCGGTTCAGGGTTCAACTACCAAGATATACCATCTAAAACATTGTTAAAATTATTTTTTTATTTTAAATTATGTAGTAACTGATATTTGTTAAAAAGGGTAATGTAGCTGGTTCAAAATGGAAGTGTCAGTACATATAACATGTGAAATCACCTATGTATGCATAAGTGCCCCACACAGTATAGTCACACCCTAAGGTAATGTAATGAAAGCACATAGGGACACCATGTAAAGTAAATCATATACACTTAATAAAATGCCAGTAATGATTAATTAATTTACAGTTCTGATATTTTTTCTTAAATGAAAACTGAGCAATGCTTAGCAGTGCTTAGCTCTGCTCAGATGGTTTGAGTGTTGCTTAGATGTTAATTCTAAGCAGCAGTCAGCTCAGCAAAGCGGATTTGTGCACAGCTGAGCTGTGTTCAACATTTTCAAAATGGTCCAATGATGGCAAAGGGTGGGAATATGTCCTTATTTAAACCACACAGGTGGGAATAGAGCCAGAACCTGTTGTAGTTTGATCTGTGCAGAAACCATGTCAGGCGTTGGAGAGGGAGAACAGCGCTGGGGAATTCTAGTGTCTAGGTTCATAGCTGGACTCCTCATTGAACACCATGATGACTGACTGCTGCAGGGCCAGTACCAGGGTTCATAGTACAAAGAGGAGGCCTGGGACCATCTGGCATGTGATCTCACCAGTGTTACTGGAATCCTCCAAACTGGTGAGCAGGTACAGCATCATTATGCCGACCTAAAGTGTAGGAAGGGGGCACTCTTGGCCCAGTATATCCAAGATGCTCAGGCATGGAATGCTCCAGTAGTTTATAAGTATCTCATCCATAGCTGTACCAAATTCTAGCCTGAGTATGTGATAGGTATGCATAATGTTTGTTTTTCCCCCTACAGCTGCAGCAGTGATGGCTAGCAATGTGGAGACCCATGCCGACAGACTAGCAAGGCTGCACTGACAGGCTGGTGAGTACAGATCTATCTTCCAGTTTATAGAGCAATAAATAAGAAGGAGTGTATTGTTTATTGCCAGTAGGTATACTGTGTTCTGTGTTTACTGAATAAATAAAGTTTGCCAGACTAGTATTGATCTACAGGATATACAGTAGTAAAGGAATGTGTCATATTACTAAAATAAAGACTTATACCACAAATATGGCTGTGACAGCATGCATTAACTTGAGGTTGTTCTGAGAACCAGCTATTATGCAAAACAGTAGATTGTGGAGCTGCAAAACAAGATATAAATAAAATATGAAATATGTTATGCACTAAGATCTGAACCATGAACAGTAATGTGTAATGTATTATAGTGTGTAACCTGCAGCATTGCCTTGTGTTAACCTTTGCTTTCCAGATTGTATTATTTGAAAGGATTAATACACAGTACACTGTCATGCATGAATCTCAGGATTACAAGGACAAACTGTCTAGCCAACAGAGTAATATGCAAAAATTAGTCCAACAAAATACAGCAGTTCCTCAGTAGATCAGTGTGATAAGAAACAGCTTTGTCATTCATTTTTGAACACCCAGACATGGTTTGAATCCAGGGAGTGGTACTGAGATGTGTGCATATATACACTCAAGAAATCTTGAATATTTGTAGAAACAGTCAGATAGTGGTAACAGATATTTTCTCCACAGGTCTTACAGGTAAATAAATGTTTGTAGTAGCTGTATGAAGGGTATGCTAATACACCATGTACAACAGTTCCACAGTCCAACCCCATGACTGCAAATAACAGCAGGATAGGTATATACACCATGCACTCTTCCTGATACGTCTCTCAAGTGTCACGCTGTTACAGCTAGTGGTCACTGCTGCCAATAACCTTGGACACAGATAGAAAGCCAGGTGAAGTATGCTAGTGACACACTCACGTAACAGCAGTGCAGGGTATTCCTTCTTTTGTCAGATATGTAACCCTGATATGTACGAGCCCCCTCTAGTAATATAACCATAGTTGTTACAGTCTGCCTCATACCATTCCTGGTTGACAGGATTACAGGTATGTAGGTGCTACAGAATCTTTAGACCATAGGTAGATGTAAAGTGAGGGTAGACCTGTAGAGTATTGAGCAGTACTGTTGTGAAAAATAGAAGCCTATACAATTGTTAATGGACTTTTTTCTCTCCCCCACCCCTTATCTGCATCACTAATTATTATTCATTTAATAAGGGTATGTTTTTGTCAAAACCTAATGTTGGGACTTGTGTTCTATTATTGTTCATATTTTTAACTGGTCGCATATTAACATACCTTGTGCAAATTCCATTGCTGGTGGCCTGTTGCCATCAATGTAACTGGCATGCTGTTACAATGCTTACTGTTGTCCCATTTATGCATTTGTTCTGTTTGCTATGCAACTGTTTCAAATCTGTTGTTTTGGCTTAATTGGAACACCCACACATGCTGTTGTAACTAATTTTGAAATGTTTTCTTCATAACTAACCAATACAGTTTGGAAAACCTCAACACCATAGCCCGTTTGGGAAGACAGATCTGAGTAGATCTGCCTGTCCCACCTCATCCGGCCATGGCACAGGGCCCCAGCACATCTAGGACCTAACCTGGAACTTCCTCCTCCACTGGTCCTGCACCACCTTTGAGTGGAACCACTCCCTGGGCATGGGCATGAAGAGGAGCCCATCACCCACCGCAAGTTCTGGGGTATTGTGTGCAGCATCATCCACTCCAAGGTGGATGGATGGCTGAGCCAGCTGGAGGGCCACCTGGTGCACCTTGAGGAGAAGGCTGCCCCTGTTGTCCAGCCCCCAGCACAGCCACCTTCAGGGCCGTGAAGGTGCAGTGGTGTCTGCCCATGTATGGGGACCTCAGTCCCACTGTATCCATTTGGAAGCTCATGGACCTCTGATTCCAAACAACCTTCCCCTTCCAAGGTGTTTACCCCCTCTTGTGTCATATACTGCCCCTGTCTGCTGTCTTGTGTGTCTTGTCTGTCTGCAAATGCTACCTATCCTACCCAACCTGTTTCCCCCAACATAGAAGAAACAACAGGAGATCCACCAAAAACAGTTTATTGTATAACTCTGACGTCTCGGCCACAGCCTTCAAGGAGTATAAACCATAAAAAAACACATACAAATTTATACTACTGCATAACATCAATTAATATAATTATACAATTAACCAATAAAAGTTAATTACATTCAATTCAACAACATTTTCCAATTAAAATCTTCATTTAAACCAAGCGAGTGCAAGGTTTTAAATTTTAAAATGTATATAGCTTCTTTATGTAACAGAAGTTGTTTAACATTAACATTTTTGTGTTTAGAATCATAAACTTGTTCTAAAACAGTTCCTTGCAAACCCCTACTATCACCATTATGAAAATTTAAAAAGTGCATAGCCACAGGACTTTCTTCTTTCTTATTGTCAATGTCCCTGATATGCTCCAAGAGCCTCACTTTAAAGGCTCTCTTGGTTTCACCAATATAATTTTTTTTACAGGGACACTTTAGTGCATATATGACACACTCAGAGTTGCAATGAAAAGTATGATTAGTCTTAAATCTGATGTTATTAATACATGAAAAACAAGATGCAATAAAATTACATGCCTTGCATTTGCCACACGGATAAGTGCCCCTATTTTCAATACTATAATGTATGGAATCTAGTGGCAAGTTAAATCTACTTTTAACTAAAAAATCTTTTATATTTTTACCCCTACGATAAGAAAATTTTAGTTCCAAGTCCAACCAAGTTTGGACACTACCTAATGAACCTAAATATTTCCAAAATTGTGTGATAATTTTCATAAATTCTGTAGTAAAACAACCAAATGTAGTTACAAAATATAATGTTCCCCTACCCTCTTGGGCCTTATTATCTTTACATGTACCATTTTTAAAAATAGAACAAAATTGATCAGTGGCTTGCTTTTTGCCACCACATAAACGCTTGTAACTATCTTCTAATATTTGCTTACTATAACCCTTATTAGAAAAAGATTGTAACAATAAGCATAATTCATCATTAAATATCTCACTGTTATTGCATAACCTAAAGATTCTCAACATTTCCCCATATGGCAGGGCTTGAATAATATGGGGGGAATGGCCACTAGTTCCATGTACATACTGAGAACCCCCATTAAATTTTCTATTAATCGAAGTCACCAAATTAATACCATTTGAAATATCAAGGACCATATCCAAAAAAGGGATAACAGTACCTATCCTTAAGCCATCAAATTCTAAAGAAAATCTATTAACATTCAAATCTGAGATAAATTGACATACAGAAGATTTACCACCTTCTACTAAAAAAAATAAATCATCCACATATCTAAAATATTTAATAACATGTGTATGAAAAAAATCATGTCTATATATAACCTCTAGTTCAAATAAACCCATGGCCAAGTTTGCATACATGGGGGCAAAAGCAGCCCCCATGGCTGTACCTTGTTTTTGATGATATATGACATTATTAAATTCAAAAAAATTATTAGTTAATGAAAAATAAATAAGCTCCACTATATACTCTGTTGATGGAGAAACACCCAAAAAGAACCTGATGGCCTCTATACCAAAGGAATGGCTTATATTAGTGTATAGGCTCTTAACATCTACTGTCACCCAATACATGTTCTCATTCCAAGCAGTTTCCTTAATTTTATCTAAAAAATCAAACACAGCAGTAATATAGGACGGTAAACATGTAACATAGGGTGAAAGAATGCCCAAATTGTGCAAAAAATAATTACAACCAGAGACAATGGGTCTGCCTGGTGGCTTTCTTAAATTTTTATGTATTTTGAGTAGACAGTAAAAATAAGCCATTGAGCAGCCCTCGATCTCAAATTTGTTCTTAATATCTGTAGCACAAAAATAACCTAATCTTAAACCCTTATTTATAAGTTCCTTATATTCTAATATAGATGCATCATATGAATCAACATTTACTTTTTCATAAGTTTTTATATCATTAAGATGGTCCATACACATACTCAAATAATATGTAGAATCCATGACCACTAGTTTATTACCTTTGTCAGCTGGTTTAAAGGTAATTTCTCTCTTACTACTTAATGCTAACAAGGCCTGCCACTCCTGTCTGCTGTCTTGTGTGCCTTGTCTGTCTGCAAATGCTACCTATCCTACCCAACCTGTTTCCCCAAACATGCCTACAGCCCTTCACCAACATCCCATGCTCACCTTAATAAAAGAAAAAGGGGCATCTGTCCAGCAAAAAAGCATTGCCCAACACATAGCTCTACATTTTGCTCCCATGTACAGTGACATAAATCAATCTACACTCAAATTACCCCTCCTTGTGTGGCATGAGGCTGTAAATTCTGAATTTTCCACATTCTTCACAGCTGTTGCTGCAGAAGAAATTTAGAGTTATGGTCCATTCCTACAGATGTCCTACACCACATCCCTAGCTGCCTTTCCTAATGTTTTACCCCCTGCTTGCCCCGAGTTCACCACTTCCCTATCACACCTTTTTTCTTTTCTTTATTTAAAATTAGCATGGGTTTATGCGGGAATAAGTGCCACTAAGCGAAGGTAAGGGAACTTAACTGTCTCTTACCATCGCATAGCTTCACACGAAACTGCACAAACCTGCTTACAACTGCTTAAAAGTGCTTTAATCACTCTGTCTCAATCAACCCTTGTTCTGCCTAGGAACAAAAAAAAATCAGCACTGCTAAGTTTCAAACCCAGGACTGTGTGCAGTACAATCACAGGTATGTACCACTGCATCATCTGAACTGCGAGAAATTATAATGCTTTTATAAACATATCATGCAATTATAGTTGTTTAATATAAGGATAAAAATACACATCCCTGGCAAGTCTTAAACTCAGGACTCTGTGCACTCTAGTCACAGCAGCTATCACTACTCCACATGACCTGTGAGAATTAGCAATGCTTCAGTAAATATATCATGCAAGATGCTTATCCAACATTAGGAAAAACCTGTGGAATTAGTAATGTCATATATATATATATCTATATATATATATATATATATATATATATATATATATATATATATATATATATATATCTATATATATATATATATATATATATATATATATAGACACACATACACACACACACACACACACACACACACACACACACATATACATACATACATATATATATATATATATATATATATATATATATATATATATATATATAAATGGGTTCTCTATTTAATTTTGAAATACTGAAATCACGAATTTCAGTATTTTGAAATTATAATAGCGAAGTCCTGAAATCCCAGAACACCAGAAGCATGAAATTCAAAATCCCAAAGTACGGAGATTTTGAATTAGCGCTTCTGGTGTTGTGGTGTGTGGATGGTAAGATGTGAATTTGGGTATGTATGTATATGTATGTGTGTTGGTTAGGGGCTTTAGTGTATGTCAGTGTGTGTTTTGACTGTGGTGTGTGTGTGCCAGTGTGTGTACAATGTGTGGGAGTGAGTTACCTGTGTGTGTCTGACTGTGCAATCTCGGAGTTAGTATATATAAGTAGGGGGGTGTGGGGGGTGCAGCCCCCCTCATGGGGGGTGCAGGGGAGCTTGCCTGTAGTGTAGGATATTATATTTGAGTTGGGGGAAGTTGTTTGCATGTGTTTGTGTGTGCTGTATCTGTAGTGTACCTTCGGGATTTTGAATCTCGCGGTTTTATGGTTTCGGTGTTTTGTGTGTTCGGCTATGTAATTTTGAAATACTGAATAATATTTATTTGCTATATTTTGATACTGTGTTTGTAACATGCTATTGCAATTCTTATGGCTGTTTGCTCTGTTACTTTAAATGTAGGTGGAGATTTTTGCACTTGCTTAATTGTCATGAACTGGTATAAAAGGAGTTTTTTAAGTTATGATCATTGTCTTATGAAGTGGCTTGCTCCACGAAAGCGCTCATCGTTTGTTTATTGTGGAAATCCATTTTTGTATTCCTTTATTTCGCAGCCTTGGTCTGTTGCTTCCAGTGTTTTTATGCTATTTGACTGTATTTTGGAAGCACAGTTTACCTTAACCACTTATTTTTTGGTTTTGCTTATATATATATATATATATATATATATATATATATATATATATATATATATATATATATATACTCAACCTCTTAGTGCAAGACATCTGTATAAAGCCTGACAAAGTAAGGGGCAAAGGTAAAAAAATAGGGACATCATTTAAATATGGATTTTATAAGCTTAGAAGGTTGCTAGAGTATCACGGTTTGTTTTAAAATATATTTTCTGATAGATGTCAGGGCTCAAACACAAATGATTGCCATCATTTAGTGATTTCAATGCTCATCCCAGTGATTTGTCAGAAATGCACAACAGTTATGGGGAACAGACCAAAAATATGAGCCACACATCCGGACAGTGCATGAAAATCTGCTGACAGTGGCGAGGTATGACTGCAGTCATGTAACAGAAGGAAAAAAACATTGAGAGTTGCCAACCATTACACCCAGCACCATCTGAACTACAGTCAGACCAACACAACATTACCCCAAATCAGCTCTAGGGAATTACTCATGCATTTGCAAATATATCATGCACTACAGAGATGTAACTGTAGTGAAAAATATTCATCAGCAAGGAATTGTTTACCCACAACCATTTCCAACACAGTCACAGAAACATACTAGTAAGTCAACTGATCTCTAGAGTATGACTGTTTGAACAAACATATCATGATTGCCAGTCACACACTACTCCTTCATATACTGCCCAAAGTCACAGTGCAGTTGGAATCTTGAGGTGTTATGGGACATGTCTCAGTCTGCCCCTACAAACATATCCAGCTGATAGACCACCAGCAACTGTAGCAGCATGCACAGTCAGATAGAAATGGATCTATAACACTCAGATCTGCCCCTCTCCCTACTCAGCCCAACAAACATTTACACACTACACTGCTACACATTCTTGACAATCTGTTATCAATGGCCAGACATACATAAGTCTCAACTGTGCAGATTTCCACAGAATGTCCAGAGTGTGGGACCATATTTATGGCCACTGCCTCATAACATTTCAGGGATTTTGCTAAATCACTCGGATGATATCAGGAGTGAAGTCACTAAATAATGATATACCATACCTCTGAACCTCTTAGTGCAAGATGTCTGTACAAAGCCTGACATACTTGGGGGACAAAGGACCAAAAATAAGGACATATATTTAATAATGGTGTTATAAATTGAAAAAGTTACAGATGCTACAGGGTTTGTTGTAACATAACTTTATTGAAGGATATGAAGTCAGAAACACATAAATGGATGTCAGCATTTAGTGACTGCAATCCTCAGATTTTTCTACTGATTTGCCAAAAACAAAAATTGTCAGAGGAACAGACCAAACATAAGAGGCAAACCTCTGGACATTCTGTGTAAATCTGTACAGTTCAGAGATATGTCATATACATATCACTGTCAGACTTCAAATCACGCAGAAAATGCATGTCCAGACAAACCCTGTTAATCTAGCAATCACCTAACTATATAACAGCAATACTTACAATCTGTCCCTAATTCTGAAACTTTCTCCCCCATTTTGTTGGGCTTTATCCACATTATTTGTTCTAAGAGGTATTTCCACCTACCCTCTATGATGCTCTCCTCACAGGCAAGAAAAAGGGACAAGACCCACATGAAGGACTTAATTATAGCACTGTGTTGCATTGCCATTGGCTAATAGAAAAACAATGCAGCTGTTCTGGATGCAATTAACAAGTGGGAGACACCAACTGGTGCACAGGCCATCACCTGCTCCTGATCATTACCTACAACAGTTAAGCTGCTGCCTATGCAAAACAGGTCTGAGCCTTTATATGCAAAGACTGTGAATAGAGAAAGATGAATAGAGAAAGCCACACTTCTCAATTACTCTGAGAAAACACTACAGAACTACAACAGGTATGTCAAAAAAGCAAGCAAGTAATGGAATGCAGAAGGGGGTGCAATAATGGGAAATAGGAAGTTAAACAATAGGACTCAACAAGACTTGCTGGACTGATATGTTGCTGTCCAGCACCTAGGGCTGTCCCTTCTGGCTCTGTCTGCAGTGACATAGAGCACAGCTCTGTCCCCTGAGTCACCCCAGAAAAGGTCAGCACATATATGACTACTGCTGGAGTGTCTGTTGTACAATACTGACTGAGACACTGCCAGGCCAGCTACCTGGGATGTTGTAAATATGTCATTTGTGAATATTACTATGATACATATGCTTGCCTTACAAATGTAAGAGACCTATATTGGGTATGTGCATAGTAAACAACTGGTGCAGAAGTGTGTGTTGAACTGTATGTGATATACTGCGCTCATACCTCTCAACTGTCCAGAGTTATGCACACTGACCACATGTTTGCTTCATATCTGCAGTCATTTTCTCATAGAGTTGTGTTATGTCTGGCAAATCACTGGCAAATCAGTAAAGACTGATGTTATAACATAATACCATACTTTTGAATGTCAGATTTCATATCTTTCAGAGTATTCCTGTAAATACAAAACCTACCATGCTATCAACTGTCTTAAGTGTGTTACAGCAATATTTATAAAGTGTCTTTATTTTTGGGCCATTGCCCCCATTTATGGGTGTCTTTGTCCAGATGTCTTGCTTTAACAGGTTGAGAGGTATGACTAAGCTGCAAGAGTGTAAACATAGTGTGCCATACTGACAAAGAACAGAAATGTATATCAAGTATTACCTGTGCACATGTATGTATTAATAGGTGTAGCTGGAAGCCTCAAACATACAGGCATGTGTTGCAAAACATCAGGTAAATAAGGTGTACTTATTTTACAAATGTGTAATCTGCATCAAACAGACATAAATGTCTACAGCTACAGTTTGTTGTATTATCTTGAAACATAAATGATTACTAGATTGATTATAATTACCAGGTTGAAATTGGAAAAGTGTTCAACTGTGTCATGACTTTGTGTCCATGTCTACAACAAACATCTATATGAACACCTATATAGCTGTATGGACTTAGCAATACCTGACTTGTAAAACTCACCTCCCTCAAGGTACAGTAAACCTCTGTGGTAGACAGCAGCAATACACAAACCTCATAATAGGTGAAAATATTGGCTGTACAGGGCCAAGAAGCAGCAGGTGCCAAATTGGAAGCAATCTCACCTCTGTCTGAACAAGCAAATAAGGTCACAGGTGAATTACTCTAAGGCTAACTATGAGTACAGATCAGACACATCCACCAAGGTCAATCAAAAGGCCTTCTTCACATATGTCTGCAATCTCAGAGGCAACAACCAAATCCACTCTGTAGTGGTGGTCAGTAACACCACATATGCACATGCCATAGCTACAGTCAAACCTGCTGCAGACAGGTTAAGTGAAAATGTCACTCCCCCTGTACCCCCATCAGTATGGAAAGACATGCACAGCACCTGCCCCCCTCCCCTCATCATCAGGGAGCAGGTCCGTAATGCCCTCTCAAAGGCAACAAACTGAAGTCTCCATGGGACCTGATAACATCCCTGACTGCATTCTACATGAATTTAGGCATAAATTCTCAGCTCCATTACACACTGTAGTCAACCGAAGCCTGAACACCAGTGTCATCCCATCTGCATGGAGGACAGCCACTGTCATCCCTTTGCATAAATGTGGAGCATCCACTGACCCAGACAATCATATGCACATCAGCCTAGCTACCTGATCTGCAACACCATGAAGACATTATCAAGAACCTTATAAACAGGAACATTGGCAACCTGAAAATGCTGGAGCCCACACAGTTTGGTATCGTCAAAGGAGGATCAGGCCTGTTAAACCTGGTTGACTTATTTGAAGCCATTGACAAACACATTGATGAGGGGAAGATGGTGCACACTGCCTACCTTCACCTAGCCAAAGCCTCTGACAATAATCCCTAGTTGGTCATAATACATAAACCTACACAGCTAGGCATCGACCTGTATGTTACCAGATGGGTAGCTAACTGGTTCAATGATAGTACCCACTCAGTCAAAATAGTGGAAGCCACCTCTAGTAGTAGACTCTTAAAGAGCAGTATACCCCAAGGATCTGTCTGGGGAACTCTACTGTTTGGGATGTACTGTTCTGAAGTGCAAGACAAAACCAGTCACCTGTGGCTAACTAGGTTTACAGATTACTGCAAGCTGGCCACTGTCCTACATCTCCCTAGTGATGTGAGCATTCTCCAAGAGGCCCTTACCCAAATTAATGACTAGTGCCAGAAGCATTTCCTCAAACTGAATGCCATTGTCCCTGTTGTGGTAGATATCATCCACAGTGGTTATTATGACAGTGATAACAGTATACTCAGCATGCAATCAGGTGTGAGGCAATTTGTGCACCAAGGTTGATTTTCCAAACGGATTGGCACCATTGTACAGAAGGCTGTCTACATGGCCCATGTTACAAATAAGGGTATGTCATCCAGGAACCAGGAGGCCAGAGCATCCCTGTACTCCACCCTTATCAGACCCATTACTGAGTACAATGCTTATTTGGTATGTACCTTGCCAACCGCATGTGGAAGTTGCAGAGACAACAGAGGTTCCTGACCAGGAAAATCCAAGGTCTGCAACACCTATCCTATACAGATGGGCTGAAAGCCCTGCCATTCTACTCAGTCTCATAGAGACTGATCATGGGTGACATGTGTCTGGCATACAAGGCCATTCAAATTCAGCCTTGATGGAGCTTATGCATATCCGTAAGACAAACCACACTCATGCAACCTGCATGCAAAGCCCTCACCTGGTCTGTTACATGAATAGCACTTGTTGGTTGGATATATGTGTGTCTCACGCAATACACTCTCTGTAAAATACACTCCCTCCCCATGTCTAGCATAGTACCTCCCTAGAATTCTTTACAACTGCATGGGAAACACATAATACACCCCTGGCATCCCAAACTGGGTCCCAGCTGGACAAGAGAAACAGGTGCTGACTTTGAGGGGACATGGGCAAAGATCTGGGATAGGCTTATGAAGACATCCAGGCAATAGCCTAGTATCATCTTATGAACCTATGCACCTAGTACTTTACACATTTCCTGTATGTATTGCAGACTGTCCAGCAAAGTTGTCATACATGTACTCCTGTGAGTCTGAACTGTGTAGTTACTGCATTGATAGAGTATTCACTTGGTACTTTATGAGTTATTATCACAAACCATTACACATTGTCATTGAGTCTGGTCTGTGTAGCACTAAGTCAGCTCTTACAGTACTTGCATATGCATGTGCTGACACTGTATAGCTTACTCCAGTGGCCCTGGTCTTGGTCACATTTACCATTTTTCTAATAGGCTCATCACACAGTAGGATATGTCACCCTTTGTTGAGGGCCTTACAGTTGTTGTTAAAGAGATGAATTGTGGCAGTCCAAGCTACCTTAAGGTCTGGGCTGCAGGGCCCATAGGTAACAATGTTGTGCTAGACTTTAACAGGAGTGTGTGTATGTGTGTGTGTGTGTGTGTGTGTGTGTGTGTGTGTGTGTGTGTGTGTGTGTGTGTGTGAGATTCAAAACTCAAATAGCAAAGTGTCCTTCTGTGTTGGCTTGGACTTCTGAGAAGTAGATGCCAAACAGAAGAGGGCCCAGGACCAAGCCTTGTGGGACTCCACTCATGACTGATCGACAGTCTGACTTGGAATCCGCAACTTTCACAATGTGGGTCCTGTCTGTGAGCCACTTTTCAACCCACCAAGTGATCTAAGGATTGATGCCTAGTTTGGTGAGTTTAGCAATGATTTCTGAGTGGAGAATGGTATCAAAGGCCTTGGCCAGGTCGAGGTAGGCTGTATGCCTCATCCACTACCGTGGTGACTGCCTCAAAGAAGTCAACCAGGTTCAGCAGGCAGGATCTCCCCTGAATAAAGCCAAACTGTATGGGGTCAATAGTTTGGAGATTGTCTATATCTTTGTTAAGAAGGTCCATGATGCTGCGCTCCATAGCTTTGCATACCAGACAAGTCATGCTAATGGGGCGATAGATCCCAGGGTCTGTAGTTGCTCCCCCTTTATGGAGTGGAATGACTGTAACAGTGGCAAATAAACTACACATATCATCGAGCTGATATCCTCAGGTTACTGAACAGGTAACAAGAAGTCAGCACAGCACTGAACAATGACACAAATCAAGAGTGTTGACCATTATATTTCAAACATGCTGCTGGCAAGCAGGCATTATAATATGGCACAGTAGCAGATACTGCAGAGAGTATCATATAAAATGATAACATGCAGCTCTTTTATGGGGATGCAGCAAGTGTGGTACTCATCTGTATGTCAGTTTGACAGTACTGGGTTCTAGTGACAATAGTACAACTACATGTATCTCAGTATTTGTGTGACACAAAACATGTCAGTGTCACAATATAACATGCACAAAGCAATGAGTAGTATGTTACATTATATGAGCAGCACTCTCTCAGATCTGACGTTTGTGCTCCAGTTCTGTGACAAATTTTGATTGGTTTCTGTGGTTTAACTTATTGTTTTCATATGCATTCCCTCATCAAAAATGTACCCAGATATTTCTTTCAGACATCATCCAAACCAAACACAGAAATTAAAAATTATAAATATGAAATAATTTTATCTACACATCAGTCACTTTAATTGCCAATATTTCACTCCCCTCAACAACTTCCTTCATTAACCTACTATTATTTTTTTAAAACCTCTTCTAGGCCTTCTCCATCCTTTTCACCCCACCTTTAATCTTTATTTTCTTTTATTGTTTTTTTTTTTTAAACAAAGACAGTGAGCGCTATTTAACCATTTCAACCACAATATGGGCCACAAGGATAAGGGTAAATGCAATTTATATAGACAATCACCATATTATTGGAGTAGCAGATGAAAACCCACAAAACAAAGGACTTGTAGATACTGTACAGGCAGTAAATAGGAACCAGACAAAACCCCAGATACTGGAGCTGTGAGACAGAGACCCTAATCACCATGCCAAACATGACACTACCTGTGCTCAACCATGCATAGGGAGTGTACTATGTGCATCCGACATAGGCAGCACTGCAGCACCACCCTCAATACTGGGACACCTACAAGGTAAGTTACTCACACATGATAGTCAGGGGGGGGGTCACATACCTAACAACAGTCACAGCCAGCAGGATGGGTGTAGACAAACACAAACAAATGCTGTACTATGGCCTCTGAATGAGGCCTGTGGGTAACCCCTCCAGGCCTACTCAGACAGACTACAGCAGGCCAGGCAGTTGGATGTCAGTTGTGAAGGCTAGGAAGTCAGAAACTAATATGTAGGTAATTAAAAGTGAAGATCTGTAGTACACTGGTATGCCTGTAGCCAGCATGATAGGTAAGACTACAGACTGAAATGGAGTACCTGACATAGAAGTACAGTCCTAGCAAATGTTTACAAGTGTCAGGTGTGGCCCCCCCATCCTACATAGACTTATTGTAACAGTCAGGTGTGTGCCCTCCACTCCTGTGTAGAAATGTAGACATAGTCAGGTGCGCCCTCCCCCATGCTACATACAAATATTGTAGCAGTCAGGTGTGGCCCCCCCAAACCTGTGTAGAAACATAGAAACAGTCAGGTGTCCCCCCCTGCTATGCAGAAATGTAGCAACAGTCAATGCCAAATGACTGATGGATACCCTGCAGACACATCATGCTACCTGTCGGAGTACAACACAAAGGGTCAGCATCGCAGTACAAACTACCTAGACTTGAACCACACATGCAATACAGAAGGCCATCCTGGGCATGCTCACACACTTAAACACATGAAGGCCATGTCTGCAAACACCAGTGAACCAGACATATCTGGAAGTCACAGTTCTTCGTGCAGACACATGTCAGTATGCACCACTCCTGCCTTGCACACAGTGGATAGGAATACAAATATGAAAGCAAAGAAAGTGGAGGAACCAAAACTGTCCAAAAATATAAATGTATAAACAGAGAAAAGACACTTCAGCTAGAGATAAAAACACTTTAATACAAATAAAAATAACAAAAAGGTAAGCGCTTTCGAGGTAACCCTCTTCTTCAGACCTAAATACAAACTGATAAAAATCCTGGATTTAAATGCAAGCACTGACCAATAAAAACACGACTTAGGAATGCATCATAAAAAGTTAATTAATTAATTAATTAATGTAGGAAACCTCTTCTCTTCAAAAGAGGTTTTAAAGACACAGTGCTATTGAGGCCAGGTGGAAAATATGCCCTGAAATCCACAATCCATCTTAATTCAACATATTCTGTCTCATTTTAATGTCCCCTTCACGCAAACTGACATTCACTTTCTGCAAAACTAAAACTGTAAAATTATGCTGTGTTTTTTTCTCAAAAATCTTTTTATTGATTTAAAAAATTAACATAACAACATCATACATTGTAAATAAAGACTTTCTGGGAGTTGAATAAAGATTTACATCTTGTGAAAGCAGATTGCAACTCATTATGATAAGAAAAATAACATACATCAATATATACATTATATACAATAGGCAACCAGTAAACAAATGCAAAAAATTCAAATTAAAGACATCCGTAAAAATTGACATATGAGAGTAAATGGATTATGAATTATTGTACCAAGACCAGAAAAACTTTAAAAGTTATTAAATATTGATAATACTCAGGACCTTCATTAATACTTTGTTTTTTAAAGCCATTTTTTTGGGAAATTTTATCATATTTTTTTGGGCAGCAATGTATAAGTAAGCCATTTTTCTAAAAGTATCCCAATTTAATTTAGTACGGTCAAGCCAATTTTGGGTAATGTAAAGTTTAACAAGAGAGCAAATAAATATCAACACATGAGTATCCATTTTGGAAAGATGTACTACAGGTAAATGAAGTATGGCAATTTCCCAAGACAAAGTGGATTTATGATAACCCATTTTCTGTAACCTTACTTTCAAAGAAGTCCAGAGTTTATGTGAAAAGTGGCAATACCAAAGAATGTGTAAAAGATCAGCTCGGGGAAAAGAACAACATGTGCAAGAAGGAGATTTACTACCATTAAATTTATTTATTTTGATAAGCATTATTATTAATCATTAATTGTGTATAAATCAATTTCTTAAATGGGGAGTATTCCAGAGTATTTTTAATGGCCCAAAGTTTTTGATTCTCAGTTATTTGAGAATTATGTTTCACCCATACATCTGAAAAAAGACAGCTCGAGCTTTGTATTAATTTATTTATCAAGTTGTAAGAGTTTGATAACATTTTCACAGGTGATGATAGTGTTCTAATTATCGTGTCTAGATTTTTAAGATCTTGCTCTGTTGGTTTTATGAGATCCCACTTACTCATAATCACCCCTCTTAATTGCCTTAAAACTATAGTATACTTACAATTAACTTTCAAAATGTTACGAAGGTTTGCCATGGTCAATTCTTTATACTTCAATAGATCCCAAACATTCATATACATTATAAGGGGATAATTTGTTAGATTGAATGGTGACTTATCTAACAATATGTTGGGATTCAGATGAAGTGGTTGAAGTAGTAGGAAAGTCTTATCAAGATTAATAAGTTTTAATAACTCTTGAAATTCTTTGATCTTTTGTTTAAGGAAGTTAGAAATTTTTAGAGTGTTCAGAATTTCTCTAGATAAGAATGGAATGGCCTCAGGGTTCATGTTTTTAGATAAAATGTACTGATACCATAACTTAACCCAATTCGAAGATTGAATAAGTTTAATATTACTCATTTTAGAAATGGACCAAAGTTTGTTTGCTGAAACAATTAAATAATAAAGATAAAAATTTGGTAATCCCAAACCACCCCTATCTTTAAGCATTGATAATCTAGAGTAAGAAACCCTAACAGATTTAGGGAACCACAAAAATTTAGCTAATTCTTTATTAATTCTGTCAAAGAAGGATTTTGGAATTATCTGATCTGAAGAATTAAATTGATATAGAAATTTGGGAAGAATGTTCATTTTGATTATTGCAACTTTAGATAAAAGTGATAAATTCATATGTTCCCATCTACGCATATCAGACATTATTGATATCCAAACTTTATTCAAGTTATTTTGAAATGAAGAATGATTATTATGTTCCATATGTATACCCAAATATTTCACTCCAAAAGTAATTTGAAACCTGAAATCGGAAAATAAGTAAGATTTATGTACCAAATGATTTAAAGGAAGAATGTGAGTTTTCAGAGGATTTATGAGATAATTTGAAGCGAGAGAAAAACGTTCAATAGAGTTAATTATTTTATTAAGATCTGTGATAGGAGTTTGAAAATATAAGACTAGATCATCAGCAAAAGCCGAGAAAATTAAATTAGTATTGAGAATCCTAGGAATTCTATGAAAAGTGTTTTGAGATATATATAATAATAATGGTTCTAAATATAGATTAAAAAGAAAAGGAGACAAAGGACAACCCTGTCTCATACCTATTGTAATCTTTATAGGGGATGATGTAGAACCATTAATGTGAAGTCTAGTAAAAGTTTCTTTATAAAGAGTTTTTATTAAATTTATAAAAGAGATGGGAATACTGAAACAGGACATGGTCTGAAATAAAAAATCCCAACATACTCTATCAAAAGCATTCAATGCATCCAGAATCAATGCATACATTGGGTTTTTGTCACTTTTTGTAAGATGAATAATAGATTCCAAAGTCAGGGTGTTGTCCCATACATGTCTTTGAGACATAAATCCTGTTTGGCCTGGGGATATTATTGAAGTTAGAACCTGCTTCAGTCTATTGGCAAGAATAGATGATACAATCTTGATATCTAAATTGATTAATGAAATGGGCCTATAATTGCAAGGGTCTGTCTTCTCCTTATTATTTTTCAGAATTAGTATAGTTTTAGAGGTGTTCCAATGAAGATCAGCTATGTCTTTAGTTTTTATGTAATTATACACTTTTAAAAGAAAAGGAGCAAGTACTGACTTAAAAGATTTAAAGAATTCCGTTGTGAAACCATCAGGTCCCGGAGATTTACCAGGTTTAAGTCTATCGATTGACTCAGAAATCTCTTGGAGAGTAAGAGGAGCTGAGAGAAAGTTTTGTTGATTTACATTTAACCTAGGAAATATTAAAGAGCTTAGAAAGCTGTTTATATGGCTATTCACCATAGAATTCGAAGATTTAGAATATATCTCTGTATAAAGTATTGTAAATAGATTCAAAATATCCTTGTCCGTATTATATAATTTGTTTTTATATTGTAGGGATGATATTTTAGGCCTCTCAAAATTATTTTTAATTATTCTAGCCAAGGTCCTAGAAGGTACTTGAGCCCATTCAGAGTATGTAGCTAATAATCTTTGCTCTAATATTGATAAATTATTTTGATGGAGTAAAATAAGTTCTTTTTGACAATCTATAATAAGCTTTTCAAACACTGGATCAGGGTTTAATCTATATTGGTTTTCAAGAGATTGAATTTTTAATTTAAGGACTCTTTCTTTCTCATTAAATTGCTTTTTAAGATATGCAGCCTTACTAATAAACATTCCTCTTAACCTCGCATTACAAGCAGCCCACTGTATATCGTAAGGAATATCAGTTGAATCTAATTTGTTTTCCATATCCTGAATTGTTTCTGTACATAATTTGCAAATATCTTTGTTTAGGAGTAAGTTGTTATTCATTGTCCAATTGTTTTGTTTGGATAAATTTTCAGCTCTAAAAGTTATATTTAATTTTAGTAAAATTCTAGAATGATCTGAGAGAAATCTGGGTTCAACAATGAAGTCCAATAAACAATTTGAAAGAATATTAGATATAAGAAAAAAATCTAATCTTGACCATGAACTATAACATTTTGAGTAATAAGTGTATATATCTTTTTTGTTTGAGTATTCTATAAGATGTAATGGGTCAATTAGATTATAGTCCAAAATTAAATCTTCGAGAGCAAGAGATGCTTGTTTATTATAGGAAGTGGAACAACTAGTGCGATCAATGTCTGGGTTTATTACAGCATTCCAATCCCCCCTACTATAACATAATGGTCTTTGTAAGAAGAAAGTATATTATAAATCTGTAGAATAAAAAAATGTTGTTGGCTACAAGGACCATATAAATTAAGTACCAGAAGAGGTTTATCAAGATTATGTATGGTAGCAGTAAAAAGGCACCATCTCCCCTCCTTATCATGTTTTTCATCAATAACAATGCCTTGAAATTTTTGTTTAATAATAATAGCTACCCCCCTAGAATTTGGAGTGTCCCCAGAGGCTATTATTTTTTTGATCCATTTTTTATTTTTATCCTTGTCCCAATCATCTCTGGGAATATGTGTTTCTTGAATAAAACATATATTGGCTGGAGATTTATACATCAGATGAAATAATAAAGATCTCTTAGCTTTATTTTGGATTCCTCTTATATTCCAGGAATCAATTATTACTAAGTTTGTCATATATATAATAAAGGTTTGATAGCAAGTGTGAAGAAAATTAGTGTATTTTCTTGTAAATAGATGATATCAACTAAAAGAAGGCCTAGTCTAGTCTTGGTAAAACAGTAACTCTCAAGTAAGCTATGCTTTAGCATAATATTAACTTTAAAATTACATACTTCCTTCTTCCCTACCCCAGTGCCTACCCACCATAATACATCTATAGAAGGAAGATATGATAATGCCAATACACAATTAATGAATCTGGTTGCCAATAACTTCATAATGAAAGAAGAAACATTAAGTAAAGTCCTGAAAAGGACTAAAACAATGTTAACCCAACTAACCATATTTACACAACTATCATAGCACAAGATGTCCGACATACTCAATCCCCATTCCAATTATAATCACAAGCTCCTATAAGACAGAAAATTATTGCATTGAAGTAATTAACATCATATATCAAGTTTTATAATAAAAATATATGATAAAAAAAAACATATTGTATTGGAGAAATAATAATGAGACTAAAATAAAATTAATGAAACCTAATAATTCAATGACATATTATAAAATTAGTTCATGTGAAAGAACATAACAGCACTTCAGAAACCATGCAGCATAAAAATAGTATAAGTATAGAATATATATAATATCATATGAAATAGAATATTTAGTATAACTATATGCTATTAAAACAGTATAATGCAACTAATCATCTAACATATCATGTAAACTAAACTATATGACACAAAAATATAATGTTACTAGTAATAATAAGGTCATCATCAAAACTAATTATAGGTCAGCCAACAACACAAGACCACACCACTCATAACCTTAATTATGCATAACATTAATAAACATAAAATTTTATTATAATATATATATATAACCATATAAATCAAGGCAATATACAGCCTAATCTAATTAATCTTTCATTTAAAATTTAAATAAAATGTGTACTCATATGTTAACAAGGGGTTGCATATTACCACTAACAGTCATGCAAAAACGAACCCTTATAAAGTTTTAACATATTAACTAAACTATTTTCAATCTTAAAAAACAGTAATGTATGTTTATATTTAAATAACTGAACTTTTAAAATCAATATAAAAATCACCTCAAATCCTCCATATGCTGCAACCACCTATCTATCTCATCGTACCAAACATAACATTTCTATTTACAGTATACTTATATGTGACTATTTACCAAATCTTCATATTGAGAGAAACATCTTTTCCAAACAGAAAAGGAACAACAAAGTATGACACTTTTAGAATAATTGTCAATACCTCTCGGTTTAGAGAGAGTCCTATAAACCGAAGTAACTAGCATTAAAGTCCTGTTCCTTCATTCGAAAAGACATTACTTCCGCATCCAAGCCGGTAACTGCAAAAGCCTTGATAATCCCTTCACAGTACGCAAAGCTGCTGACCCGACATTTATTTATTATTCCACTTGCGAGCAAAGAAACTGCTATGATGAATAGCAGACATAGATGATTGTCTCTTTCTGTTGGTTTCAGCTATGGGAAAACACTGAAGATAGCCCTGAAGTGAGGAGTCACATTCCATTTCAGATGTCAAAACACATCACAATCGCGAAGCACACAGCTGAAACAAAACCACTAACCTCTTGTAGCTGAAACACGGAGAGTTTCACTGTTCACTTTAGGAGATTGACGTCATCCTGAAGCCATGAAGACCCAGAAAGGGTCCGTGCATATTCCGGAGAAGTAATCTAAGAAAAACTGAATACTATGGTAACTCTGCAATGGCTCGAGACCCTGAAAATGTCCCTCCAATCTGTTTTTTAATGCTTTGTTGTTTAAAGCAATGGCACTATACATAACATTTTATGCTGATTTCTCACACATACTGTTAACTTAAGGTTTATGGAAATACCAATATTCTAAGTTGGTTACAGTGCTAAATGACAATAAAGGCAGATAAAACATAATATGTAACCAGCTTGATATTGCTGTTTTTTAAGATCAGGCTTCATTTCAGTAACTATTAAAAGAACATGTTAATAAATGAAAGAATATTGACCAAACCATAACAGCAGTTACAACTAGTTAGGAGATGTGTTATTATGAGACTGATTCAGGAAGAGTCTTGAATACTTTTAGGAAAGTGTCTTTGGCTTCTTTAGGGTCTGTGACCATAAATCTTCTGTCATTATAACTAAAAGAGAGAGTTAGGATAGCGCATACGGAACCTTATTCCTCTTTTTATGAGATCTGCACAGTATGGTGAAAGTTTTTGTTCATTTTTATTTGTGTAGGCAAATCCTGTGAAAATGACAATTTATGATTATTCCAGACAAATTGTTTTTTGCTTTTAGCTGCTTCTAAAATATGATGAGTATCTTGAAAATTGAGTAATTTGGTGTATATGATCCGAGGAGAAGAGGAATCCTGCCTGGCATGCAAGGCTCTGTGCGCTCTTTCTATAATTACAGTTTTTGAAGTTTCCTCACAGTTTAGTAATGACTCAAATATTTGCTTAGTCACTGATAATAAATTTTGATTTTCATAAGACTCTGGTAATCCTTAAATTATAATATTATTTCTGCGGCTCCTAGCTTCTAAGTCCAGTAATTTAGCTTGAATTTCTGTAATAAGTTTATCTTTAGCTTTTATATCTCTTTCAACTGAGTCCGCTCTTATTTCTAAGGCTATATTTTTACTTTCAATAATGTCCATTCTTTCACTTATTTGTTTTAAAGTTTTACCAAAATAAGTGAATTGTTCAGAGAAACTTTGAATAGCAGTTTCAGTAGGTTGTAATGCCATCTTTAATTCATCTAAATGGAAATTAGAGTCATTTTTGTCTTTAGTACTTACTTTAATGTTCTCAGAAGATTGTTTAGTGGTTCTTAGTCTTTTTGAACTAGTATCCTTCTCTGGTGAAAGCATAGAAGAGAATTTGGCCTTGGTTGTCTGCGTCTCCATGGTATCAGAGTTGCCAGCCATGCCCAGAGTAGAGGTGTGAAGACAGGATAACTGATTCTGAGATGAGCCTCCAAGGTGCATGTGCCCAAAATCTGTTGAAGCCAAAACTGTTCTGAGGTAAAATAATTCAAAAGCTGAATATTCCAAGAAAATAAATAATCCTTGTACACAGGAATAGTCTCAGAGGAACTTTTTACAAAAAAAAACTGAGGAAAAATATTACTCCAAAGTTGTAAAAAATAACCGGTTGTTACATAACAGTGAGGAGCACAGTGAATAGGGACTAGTCTAGCCGGCAGCCATCTTGGAATCTGAAAATTATGCTGTGTATCATGATCAATCACATGCTTAGCTAGTGCATTTGTGCATTTGCTGTTACGTATATCATTGAGATGTTCCAAAATTCTTTCTTTTAACATGCGATTAGTCTTGCCTATGTAAAATGCACTACATAAATTACACTTTGCTAAATAAACAATGTTTCTTGTGGAACAATCAGCATAAAAAGAAAACTCTATAGGCTTATCATTTAGTGGATGCCTGACCATCCAAGCAGACCATATATAGGCACAAGCTTTACAAATTCTACAGGGGTGGGTACCTCTACACTGTGGGTTAAACCTCTCACATATATTACAGTGCTTGTAACATAACCTATGTTTCAAGTTTCTATTATTCTTGAAGCTAAAGCTCGGATTAGTTCCCAGTACCTGGCTAATATCAGTCAACAAAATATGCCAAATCTTTTTAACAATATCACATACTACATTGACATTGTTAGAATAAGTCAAACACAACCTGTTCACAGGTTGATTGACTTTCCTTTCTGCACTTTGTACTTCAACATGACAGCTATCAGAAAAATACGGCTTGGTTTTACAGATATCGGAGGAATTAACCTCCTCTATTGCACTATCTATGTCAAACTTCTTGTATCCTCTATCTAGGAGATCTGATGTAAGGCCCTGGACTGCAGCAGTGTAGTCAGCCCTATCAGTGTGAAGTCTCCTACAGCGTAGCACTTGATTCTTGACCACATGTTTCATAATATGCCTGGGATGCATGCTGGAGCGATGGAGAATGTTATTCTTCTTACAATCTTTCCTGTGCATTTTAGTAGATACATCTCCTAATATGCTCTTACTAACAAGAACATCCAGAAAGTCCAGCTGTTCTTTTGAAAATTTAAGTGAGAAAGAGAGGTAAGATGTAGTATTCTCAAGGAAGTTAACTAAACTGTCTAAATCTTGCTCATTCCCATGCCAAGTGAAAAAGATGTCATCCACAAAACGCTTGTAAAACGTAATGCGTTGCTTGAACATGTCAGAGAAAAATACCATCTCCTTCTCCCATTGGGCCAGCACAATGCTGACGTATGTGTTAGCACACGCTGTGCTCATAGCAACTCCTACTTTCTGATGGAAGAATTCATTCTCAAATAGAAAAACATTGTTCTCTAATATCAATTGGATTTCAAAGCATATTTTCCACCTGGCCTCAATAGCGCTGTGTCTTTAAAACCTCTTTTGAAGAGAAGAGGTTTACCACATTAATTAATTAATTAACTTTTTATGATGCATTCCTAAGCCTTGTTTTTATTGGTCGGTGCTTGCATTTAAATCCAGGATTTTTATCAGTTTGTATTTAAGTCTGAAGAAGAGGGTTACCTCGAAAGTACTTACCTTTTTGTTGTTTTTATTTGTATTAAGTTTTATTATCTCCAGTTGAAGTGTCTTTTCTCTATTTATACATATATGTAAGGACAACACACTATAATAAGCCAAAGGCAGATGGACATAGATGTGCGGAAGAGGGTGGTCATGATGAGGAGCCATCCAGCCCTGTCCCACCCACCACACAGCCAAAGGGCCCCAAACAGTGCAGATGTCACGCACTGCAGATAATAGCCACCAGTATCTGTCAGCATTACAGACTATGTGGTGCACGTGCCAACTGTGCAACATGACTGTACAAGGAAGTAGTCATCTAGTAGCTGTATACACGTACCTGTGACATATGACCCCATGTGTGCCCGCATGTGGTGTGTCAACCCCTAGATGAATGGGTTCTGGCCCATGCACACACAGCCTTCTCCATAGCCCTACTATGATAAGCCTGCTGAGGTTATCCAATGTGAAATACACCTTTGGGAGAGCTGTAGTCCAGTAATCTCTTTGACGCTTCCCATAACTGTGTACTGCTGTAGTGTAATAAACTAGCTAGGCAGGAGCTCTAACTCCAGACTTGGTAACTGTGTGTGTGTGTGTGTGTGTGTGTGTGTGTGTGTGTGTGTGTGTGTGTGTGTGTGTGTGTGTGTGTGTGTGTGTGTGTGTGTGCGAGTGTGTGTATGTGTCTGACTGTGTAGAGAGCAATGCTTTTTAGGCTACTCACACTCCTTACAATTCATATACTCAACTTTAGCAAGGCTGCTGATGTCACCCACCTAGAAATACACCTCCGGGAGCATTGTAGCAACTGCGCACTGCTGTATTGAGATAAAGTAGTTAATTAGGTGTTCTAACCCCAGACTTGGCAACTGTGTGTTTGTGTGTGTGTCTGACTGAGTAGAGCACAAGGTTTTTTAGGGTACTCACACTCCTTACAATTCATATACTCAACTTTGGCAAGGCTGCTGATGTCACCCACCTAGAAATACACCTCTGCATATTGTAACTGCAGTCAGGTAGGTGTTCTAACCACAGACTTTTTAGGGTACTCACACTCCTTACAATTCATATACTCAACTTTGGCAAGGCTGCTGATGTCACCGACCTAGAAATACACCTCTGGGAAGGGTATAGCCTAGTAAGCTCCAGAGTGTGTCCTGTAACTGCGTACTGCTGTAGTGTGATAAAGTAGTTAGGTAGGTGTTCTAACCCCAGACTTGGCAATTGTGTGTGTGTGTGTGTGTGTGTGTGTGTGTGTGTGTGTGTGTGTGTGTGTGTGTGTGTGTGTGTGTGTGTGTGTGTGTGTGTGTGCACATTTCTGACTGTATAGAGAACAATACTTTTTAGGGCACTCACACTCCTTACAATTCATATTCTCAACTTTGCCAAGGCTGCTAATGACACCCACCTAGAAATACACCTCTGGGAAGATTGTAGCCCAGTAATCTCTGTAGCGTGTCCGGTAACTGCGTACTGCAGGAGTGTGATTTAGAACTGTGGTAGGGTTCCATGGCAGTTTTGGATGTTTTGTGTTTGTTCCAATGTCTGTGCATGGAGTAATGCATTATAGGCTAGTCACATGCAGTACATTCCAAATGCCCTACTTTGGTTAGCCTGCTGATATCATTCATTGTGAAATACACCTTTGGGGAAAGAGTTCTCTAGTAATCCCTGTGGTGCATCCTATAACAGCTCCATGCTGTAGTGTGGTATAGACTGCAGTCAGGGTTTCTATACCCACATATGTTGGTTGTGGATGTTTTGTGTGTGTCTCACTGTCTGTGTAGGGAGCACCATGCATTTTAGGCTACTCACTCGCAGTACATTTGAAATGCCCTACTTTGGTAATCCTGCTGATATCATCCATTGTGAAATACGCCTTCGGGGAAGGAGTTCTCTAGTAATCCCCGTGGTGCATCCTAGTGATATAGACCTCCGACAGAGGTTCTATACCCACATGTGTCAGTTGTGGATGTTTTGTGTGTGTCTCACTGTCTGTGTAGGGAGCACCATGCATTTTAGGCTACTCACTCATAGTACATTTTAAATGCCCTTATTTGGTAATCCTGCTGATGTCATCCATTGTGAAATACACCTTCGGGGCAGTAGTTCTCTAGTAATCCCCATGGTGCGTCCTAGTGATATAGACCTCCAACAGGGGTTCTATACCCACACATGTCAGTTGTGGATGTTTTGTGTGTGTCTCACTGTCTGTGTAAGGAGCAGTGCATTTTAGGCTACTCACTCGCAGTACATTTGAAATGCCCTACTTTGGTAATCCTGCTGATGTCATCCATTGTGAAATACACCTTTGGAGAAGAAGTACTCTAGTAATGTCTATGGTGTGTACAATAACTACATAGTGCTGTAACATAATAAACTAGCTAGGTAGGGGTTCTACTCCTAGATATGACAGGTGTCTGTTTGTAACTCGTATCCTGTGTAGAAGTCTTTGTGAGTGTGTGGCCAATGCGCATCGGGTTTTGCATATTTATTATATGGTGGCCCTACTATATATCACAATGTCAACCATACTGGGATAACAGATGTAAAATAGCTGAGAGGCTAGGATGCAAAGTCATACCCATACATGTGACATCAAGGCCAGCAATCACAGTTAGCAATCCCAGTATTACCCAGAGCACACTCTCAACCCATGTGTCATGCACACACACATGCCTAGGCAACAGCCAATATGTGGGTAGTACACTGCATATTGGCCACCAGTGACTATGGAGAGATTGCAGCGGGCTACAGAGGGTATGTCACCCTGCCCATCTGTCCAATATGCACATACATTCAGACAGTGCACCTCCCCCATGTTCCCCAATGGACACCTGCGCCATGTGTGGTGCCTTCACATGTGACCCACAATGGACACACCATGCCTGATAACATGCCCTGTATGGACAGATGCCACTGACACCAGAGAATGCTGTTAGCATGCTATCAATGTTGTTGCAGGGTAAACCTGCTGCCCATTACCAGTTCCTGCCACAGGTGAGCAAGACTGGCACATCTGATGATAATCCTTGTTTACAACATGGGCCAGACACCCCAGGTACAGTTCCACATGTCGCTGTACATGCATGTGGGAGGTGTGCATATCCTAGACACCATCCATGTCATGGACTAAGGAAAACATACATGGCAGGCGATGCACAGCATTGGCCACACACAATAGTCACCCGGGTGACTGGATGGGGGATACAATACGCACCTGTGTGGGCACATGTAGAAACTACAGCCCTGAGCCACAATGCAGAACATTGTCATGTGGCCTGATGCCAAGGTATACCCATCACCTATCCTTGTATAGCCTGCTGGCACAGTTGACCACCACACACCTGTGCAGACATGCACTCATGCATGTCAGTACTGGCACCCAGTGTGTTTGTGTGTGTGTTGTATGGTGCGTATGGTCACATCCACACTCACTACAACCCCCATGGGCATACTGAAGCATGCTGTCTGATGACTGACACCTCCTCATAATCTTTTCCCTTACGACTTCCGTATGACCCATGTGGTGCATGTGATACTGTGGCAATCCCACTACTAATGAGTTGTACTCCTGGCCCTGCCAAGTGTGTCAATGTGTGTGCGTCCCTGTGAGAGTGTGGCTGTGTTGACGCTGGCACCTGTTCATGTGGACAGGCACATGTACATCACCTACCCTATATCTACTGCATCCCTGCTGCAGATGTCACTCAACATCACATATATGTTCTGAGTGCTTCACAGCAGGTAACCCATGTGGCGCATCCAATAAGTGCATCTAACTGTTATCGTACTACATAGTTGTTGGGGGTTTGATACCCTGTGCTGATAGGTGTGTGACACAAACATGCTTCCATTTTACTCTCCCACCCCTCTCTGACAGGTATTTGCCTCTGTTTGCCTCTCCCACCCCCCTCTCTGGTGGATGTGGAGACCCACATCTGCTTTGCTTAGGCAGCAGCATGTGTATTTTTAGTGATGCTCATGATCAGCTGATAGCCTCTGCACAAATTGCAGCCCTCCCCTAGCTGATTGCATGTGGAACAGCTGTGGTAACATTCCCATAGCCAATTGCATGGAAACACACTCCAATATCAAGGAACATCATGGTGGTGTTGGCCCTTTTCATTCACTGTGAGCAGGAATTAGATCTGTTGTTTGGCAAACAGCATCTCAGATGGATTGGGGGTTTACCTATAACAACATACACTGTGGAAATAGGGCAACAAACATGAGGGGGATGTGCCTGACCTGACTACAGACTGTAAGTGCTGCTATACTGCATTTGGAGTAATGTTGGTTTAACAGTGTTTGTCTGGATATGGCTGTCGTACATGCCGCAATACCTGCCATGTCAGTTCCATGTTTATGAGGAATTCCCATCTGCAGGGTCATCTGCAGACTGGCCAGTTTTGTGCATTTGGTTTCATGCATTAGCCACAGAGAATCTATCTGTGGACTGCAGAAGGTAGTGTGAGGATTGCAGTCTGTAGATGGTGAAGGCCGTGACAGTTACTGACTTCATATCCCTCACAGGACATATGTTGCAATAAACCCTGTTACAACAGGAAATGCATGAGGGTATCACAGCAACATGTCAATATCGGCCCTGTGTATGTGCTTCCAGCCACACCTCTGTCAACCTTTGTACAGATGTCATGCATGAAGTGGTGCTTATGTTCCATACACCATAATTAGTGTCATCATATCTGATAACAAGCCAGTGATATATCAGACTGCTACACATTATGTACAGTAGGGGTTATATTTCATGACATAACCTGGACATTCTACGGATGATTGTACAGTACTGAGGTCTGTGTACTTATGGTGAATATTGGCAGTGTGTGTATTGTTAATATGTACTTTAGCCTGTGTACAGACTGTGGTAGATGTCATTGTTCTAGCTCCCTCCTATCTGATGTTACATGCTGCCCCACTGCATGGTACCGTATTGGCATACATGTTTGTACGGCCATACACACATGTCCCATACCACAGACAGCCACCATACCAAACTGTGTAGCAGCCCAGTATATGTAGGGTCATTCTGTGAGTGGCATATATGAGGATGGTGTAGAACAGATAGTCCATATACTGGAATATTATGCTAGCTTACCATATGAGGCTGTGGCTGTGTTCACATTGGTTGTGGTTATGCACTTTCACACAGGTGTATCTTACCTTGTGCTGTGACATGCCTGTGGAGCCTGCTATATATGCAGGTACATGTGCATTCCCCCATAGGGGATGTAGGCCAGTGTTGAGCCAGTCCACCTGTAACCTGCACAGTGCATTGTTACATGCCTAGCAGCTTAGTATACTTACCCAGTGAGATGCCATGTGCAGATACTTGCCAGATGTACTGCTGCTGTGCCTCCCTTAAAAGTCATGTATATCAGACAGAGCAGTGGGATGCTGCACAGATGTATGTCAACATCTAGTGGATAGTATGTGGCCATGGCACCCCTGTACCAGCAGTCATTATGTGTCAGGCCAGACAGGAGTGTGTGAATGCATAACCTCTGGTGGCAAATGTATACCAGTCGTTATGTGTTATACCCATCTACATGGCTGTCTACATCCATACTGGCAGGCATGTTACACATGTTGTGCACTAAGGGCTTATGTGTATACCTCTGGACTGTACAGGGTATGCCAGAATTTCCACATATATTGGCCAATATCTCTACTGCAGTCCACAGGGGCATTGCATGCTAGAAGCGGTACATTACAACGATTTCCTTAGGATGTCAGTCAGTAGCCAATGGCACACATTTTATAAGCAGATGTGACGTTCCACACAAACCATGTCTGTGAAGACAATCCCAATGACAGTAGCAATAGTGTACTAATATTCCTGCTGTACATACCTGACATCCCCTTGCACTATGACTTTGGGACTATAGGGGATGGGGCAGGGTTACACTCCATGTCCAGGACATATGGTAGAAATATATGTACATATAGGTATTCAGATAGCCATATATATATGATTACACATGTGTAGTACTTCCAATTACCACTGTCATGGCAACCACCCACTATAAATCCCTACATCATGTGGGCGTGGTCCCGTTAAATTTCCTGTGTGATGGACATCCTTCCTGTGTGTGGGCATCAGTGTTACAGACAGCAGGTAGCAATACCTCTTACAGGAGAGCCTGCATACTCAGGGCAGCTAAATATCCATAGGAGGTTCAGGAACTATAGATAGAGTGTGAGTAGACTTGTGTTATGCTTTGTATAGCATTGGTGTTACAGGGTGTGTGTGTACAAACAACTTTAATTTGGAATTCAGTCTGTCTACATAGCTCTCAACTGTGGCCCTATCCTCTTGGTGGCCAGTGATGTGCCTATCATGTGTTGTCTGTCCACCACACATTTCCTGTGTCAGATATGTCACTGACAGTGTGTGTGTGTTGAGTGCTATCAGTACATGGCTACATCCATTTCTGTTTCTGACCTCCATACCCTGACTAAGGGTATGTTGCAGACTATCCTGTAAACCCAGCAATTTGCTTAGTGTATGGCAACAGTTCTCCACATATGTGTCTGTGTCCCAGCCTCTGTTCTCCACCTACATATCAAGCTTTGCAAATATGACACGCTATTGGGGGTTGTTCCATAGTGGGCTGTGAGTATATCACACTGCCATTGCTGCCAGCAGTCCACTTCTGTTGTATCCTCCACACATACGGTGGGGCTGGGGCCATATATGTGTGGGTATCACCTACACAATACATGTGTGCTCTTATGCACTCCAGAGGCCAGTGTATGCAACAGTGGTATATGGCCCTGTATTAATGAGTCTGGGGGGAGCACCATAAATGACCTAGGCTGTTAAAATATGTGAGGTATCAGGGGTGAGCTGCCTTAAGGTATCTGGATGTACAGTACTGTATACTTTACCTATATTTATATTACTTACATATCCTGGGTTAATGCAAGCCTACCGCCTCCTGCCATACAGACTGTTCTGTTTGTCAGTGTGCATGTGATGGTGTCATTTATGCCTTGTTATGTAACAGTTACAACCCATTGGGTCACATGACATCTTTACCACCTACTGAATTTGTACAGAATGTAGATAGAGGCTGCTGAACTATACACCTGCATTACATACTGTTGATCATTTGGTATCGTGTGGCACAGTCTGTCCTCACTATTGTACAAATTGAAGGGCTTGGCATGGACAGCAACAGTTGTGAACCTTTCCAAACTACTGTAGTGGTATAACTGTTTACAGTTGCATTCTTCGGTGTATATGGATGTCAGTGTCTGAACAGCTATATGACATGGCATATAGAACTGTAATAGTACACAATGAAAAGTATAGCATTTCTTTAAACCTGTGTGTGGTGCTTTCCCTATGGCCGCTCTGTGTGTATATGTTGCAGGCAACAAATGTAATTTGTATGGGTGGCCCATACAGTTTCCAGTTGTTCAGGTGTTAACTGTAGGCATAGTGGCTGTTCCATATTGTGTGCACATTCTACATATGTATGTACTGTACATATATCTGCATGTGTATGTGTAGTCACATGTATATCCATATATATGTATATATATTTATCCATATTGATATATATATATATATATATATATATATATATATATATATATATATATATATATATATATATATATATATATATATATATATATATATATGTCGATATATATATATATATATACACACACACACACACACACACACACACACACACACACACACACACACACACACATATATATATATATATATATATATATATATATATATATATATATATGTATCTGCATATCTGCATATCTGTGTATCTGGGGATGTTGATGGGTTCCACAGTTTACATTACCTATGGGAGGTAGACTGTAGTGCATGATATGTCACCAATACCAACCTGACATCATACAGGTGGCATGTAATACTGTTAACATCTTGTGCCCATGTCATGTCAGACTCTGGTTTTGGGACTTGCAATACTTGGTAGTGTATCACAGGGTGGACTTGTATGGCTGTGTGGGGGCCTATTTGTACAAGATGTGTAGTGTGTATGGCCTCCCAACCCCATTAACAGTGCATGTGGACATATGTGTGTTTGTTACTCTGCCATTGTTATCTACAGATGTATCGCCATATATACCGATATATATATATATATATATATATATATATATATATATATATATATATATGCTTACATATATATAACTATGTCCGTATATACCTACATATATGTATATCTGTGTACACATATGTAACTTGCTGTGTATATGTAGACATATAGGTGTAGACACATATATGTGCTGATGTAGGCATTTGCATGTATATATGCTCATATATATTAATATAAATGCATATAGATTTAGAAATTAGATATATATCTACATATCTAGATATGTTGTATCTGTTTACATATTAATATATTTCCACACATAAATCTAGATGATGGTATACATTCGCTGTACAATGTTGCGTGACTGGACCAGATGATATGCTTGTGAAAACATCAGGATTATGCATATCTGCCATGGTTTAGTGGTAAATCATTTTGTCTATGGTGTGCAGGGTCCTTGTTTTGAGCCTTGCAGGAGCTGTTTGTTTTGTTGCTGGGCAGAACACGGCCCATTGGATACAGACAGATTAAGGCACTTTTGAGCAGGTCTGCGCGGCGGTAAGCACTGCCTACTCAGGTTAAGCAATATAGAAGCTAACTGACTGTAAGATACTGTAACCAGAACTTGGCTGTGCTTAGCTCTGCCCACACCCGCTTAAAACTGCTTTAAAGTGCCTTAATCACTCTGTATCCAACGGGCCGTGATCTGCCCAGCAACAAAATGAACAGCTCCTGCAAGGCTCGAAACCAGGACTCTGCACACCATAGATAAAGTGATTTACCACTAAGCCATGGCAGATATGCATAATCATGATGTTTTCAATGACATATCATCCGGCCCAGGTATTCAACACTACAGGGAATGTATTCCACCATATAGATGTATGTGCGTGTGTATATATATATATATATATTTATATTTAAATGGATATAACATATCTATATATGTAGATATAGATATAGAAATCTATACACACACACACACACACACACACACACACACACACACACACACATATATATATGTCAATATATACATAGATACGCATACATCTATAGATATATATGTATACATCCATATGTCCATATATATATATAGCAAAAAAAAAAATATATATATATATATGTGTGTGTGTGTGTGTGTGTGTGTGTGTGTGTGTGTATGTATGTAGATATATATATATATATATATATATATATATATATATATATATATATATATATACATATATATATATATATATATATATATATATATATATATATATATGTATATGTATATATAGTTATGTAAGCATATATATGGTTTACCTTTCAATGGGAGAAAATCATTTCTCCAAAAGCTGGAAGGTCAAAAGTAAGTTTTCAAGATTGAAAAATCTTGGAATAAATGCATTGAATGTGCAATGAGCGAATGTCACTATGCATTAATTCATTGCAGATTCGGCATTTTGAGTGCGGATTGCACTATAGTGGGGATCGGGAAAAGGTCTCTTTCCCCACTGTAGTGCAATCTCAGAGTTAGAACATTAAAGTAAGGGGGTGTGGTGGGTGCAGGTAGGCTTGCCCCCTGCATTACGATATGTATTCCAACTTGTAGTTCGAAAATCAGAGACTCGGCTTTTTGATTTGCTGAGTTTCGAACTTCGGTGTGATTAAAAATGATGGATTCGTCCTTTTGGTTTTCAGAAAGGGCTGATCGGATAAATGATTTTCTCCCTTTCAAAGGTAAACCCATAATGGACATACATCTATAGATGAAATTGGGAACATAACCAAAACATGTATGTCCACATGCACCATTAATGGTTTTGAGAGACCCAAACAGCATACGTCTGGCATGAATAAGTATTCCCCCCATTAGCCAAACATGTCTGACCTGCAATACACTACCAGCCTTAGTAGATCCCATAACCAGGACCTTAAATGACAAGGGCAGTACATATTAACAGTACTCCATCCCACCTGTATGATGTCAAGCTGGCATCAGTAACATATCATGCAGTACAGTCAAGTGAAGTTCATGCTTGGGGGAACCCCTGGGCAGGCTCAGTAAGTAGCTGGGATCCCTCATACTATCCAACAGGCCTACACCTGACAATGGATTCACCACTGTTGCGATGGACAAATTCACCATGTCAGCTGGGAAATACCACCCAGTAGCCTGATGAGCCTGATCTGCAGAAACTTGGAACATATCAACACTGATCCCATGGCCAATGTCACTGGCACTGGTAATCTTAAAACCCTGGACCCCACCAATGTTGGACTTGTTAAAGGCAGAGAATGCCACCTGAACCTGGTATACCTCCTTGATGCAATCATGACAGGTGTATATGAGGGTTAGGAGGTGCACACAACCTATGTAGATCATAGCAGGCTTTTGTACACCATCCCACATGTAGGAATGTGTGTAGATGTTAAGGGATCTTCCTCTGTTCACAGAATATGCTTCCCTCTGGATTGCTTGGCAAATGCCAGCATTCCACAGGTGCCATCCCATGGACATACAGTCCTTCACAGGTCATAGATGTGTTAATGCCCTCCTCCACACTGTGGAGGTGTGCAGTAATACTGGGGTTGTTATAACTCACTGGGTGTGGCTGTTGTGTACAAATCCACCATCATTGCAGTTACTATTGCATATATACCCCCACATAGCTGTCTGTAATACTGTACAGTGTATGTTATCAGGTTGGTTAGTTGTTGTTTACACCATTCACAGTAGTAGAGCACCTCACACCCTTCTAAGGATAGGGCTATGATACCGGCAGTGGCACACCCATGTTACTGAGGTGAGGATCGCAATAGAGTGGGGAAAGAGACATACACTCTGCTGTTAGCATGCTCAATGTCATTCAAATAGCAGATTGCATATATATATATATATATATATATATACCAATGTGTGGTTGTGCCTATCCTGTCTTGGTGGGATTGCATGGGCAACAGATGTGTTACCTGCATGGGGACATACCTCCATGTGTACAGTCTTGTATCTGTACTGTATCCAAACCAAAAGCTCTGTGTGTTGTACCCAGCCATGCCATGTGTACCACCCACTACACTGTAGAAGGCCTGCTGACACCACTACACCCATCAACCATGGGGCACATGGACAACCGCAACACAATCAGAATAGATAATGGTGAAAACAATACAACATTGTTAATTACAGCTATAATGCAGCATGGCTGCACAGCTGCACCTTCCATGATGTTAGCATTTCACTTTACTGCTAACAACATGCTACACAGCATTCCATTGCTACACTTCTTGTACAGTCACCATGTGAATCAGCACCATGTTAGCCTGTCCCTGCATCAATGTTACGGTTGATAGAATGTGGCACAGATATCATCATATGCACAGGGTGTGTTGTTGGTTTGCCAGAGGCCTAGGCTGGGCCACACAATTGACAGCATGTGTTTGTGTGTGTGAGGGGGCTGAGTAGTGTTATGGGCCAATGGTGATACTGTGTGTGCAGGTATGTAGTTGCCCTAGGTTTGTTGTTTATGTGTGTGTGTGTCTGCATGCACACAGTTCCACCATGTGGCTGCCCTATATGGGGATTTGTGAGACAATTGCAGACTGTACCTGGCAGGGTTTGCAGTTCACCATCTCTAGCCATGGACACAGGACCTGTGCCTGACAGGGGTGCCACAGGCACTATCAGGTACAAAGCCAGATAGGGTACTGTCCCCGAGGTTGATAAATGTCCACTAGATCCAGGTCCATCCAGTCCCAGGGCCATGTGCATGTGGTCTGCTATGATGGTCTGTGGACAGCACCCCCCCACAGTGCTGGGGCTAGTACTGCCACTACAGGAGAGGAGGACTGGTGGGACACCCACAGTGACCTCCAGCTGCTGATGTTGCTAACATACATCCACATGGCCATCACAACCGTCCTGCCATGTTCTGACACATGGACATGACATTGCTGATGATATCCAATGTCTCACCCCACCGTCTATCTATGACCTTGGTGTAATTACGAATGGCACCTGCTAGGTCATGGATGCTGTCATTTACAGAGGTGTGATGAGCCCTCTGTGCCCTTAGACCCTGTCTGGTGTACTGTTCCATTCGTGCCTGTGCCTCCATGACAACCTGGAACATGCATGTGGTAGATATACATGTGGCATGTCTGTCAGGGGCATGATGACCAGCAGTGCTCCAAAGAGCACCCCTGAACATCTGCCTATGTGGTACCCCACTGGACATCTGGCTATGGCTGCTGTGTCCTGACACATGGGCCATGGATACCACACTGTCCTGGCCAAAGCCAACCATAGATTGTCCCTCAGCTAAGGCCAACAGTGATGTGGTATGTAGAGGCAGTGTGACTCTGTACGTGGATGGGGTGGATACTTTTGTGATGTCAATCAGTGGCCCAGAGGCAGCCCCTGATGACCCTGCCTGTGCCTCAACACACCTATCCTCATGGTCACTGTCTGTATCAGTGACATCAGATTTCCTGTGGGAGGGACCTGCCCCCCCCCCTCGCCACCTGTGAGGGGAAATCAGGGAACAGACTGTAAGACCTGTACATCACTGCTAAACAGTACATACACACACACACACACACACACACACACACACACACACACACACACACACACACACACACACACACACACGTGTGTGCAGACATGGCCACACACAGACATACACACATACAGTCGATATACATGACAACCCATACACTCCACCAGACAGCACCTACAGACAACTCCAGCACCCCCCCTAACACACACAATAGCAGGTGATGGTGCACTGCATTATCACACACAGACCTGTAATTACACACATCAGCATGCAGGACATGTGGTGCTCAACAGCATGCAGGGCAACTGTAGTCAATCCCTGTTACCAACATTATACATGGCTGTGATGCATGACTTCTGTTAGTAGGTGATGGTCCTCTCCCTGGAACACACTGCACCCATGTCCACAGCATTGCTGTGCATCTGTTCAGCACCCTGGCATGTACTGTTCACCATACTTCACAGGTGTTCACACCATTGCAGGATGTGTATCTGTGTGTCAGTTATATTTCCTCTGCTGCTCACAGCCTCTGTGTGTTTCTGGATTATATGTGGACACATATGGTTTGTGCATGCCTGATATGTATTCACAGATGTCATCATCAGTGGTGCATGTATGAGTGATAGAATACCATTAGACCAACAACAGACACAATGTACTGTACCTATGGTGATTGTAAAGACCATTATTGATGTGGCACCCTCTTCCATGACATGCCATGGTGCAACACTACTGCAGATGGCAACACTACACATACCTGATATGTGACATATGACCTAGGCAGTCAATTGCATTACGAGCCATATGTGTCAGTTGTGCAGATGCTGATTGGGATGTATACTGTTTGTGGGTGCATATGTGTGCACACACATATCATGATGGTGTGTAGCAATAACTGCTATGTGTACTACTGCGGTCACAATACCTGGCAGGGGTATAGTAGCATGGGCCATCAGCATGAGCCAGTAGTTGGTCAGTCAGGGCTGCAAATCTTCCCCAAACCTGCATGTTTGCATGCTAAACACGTGCACAACCCTTGGAGGCAACACAGTACCATCAATGGTGCTGTGGAGTCAGGGTAATATCTGCCACACTTCATGACGTTGACTGTGCAGATGCAACAATTCTTAGTGGGTTTGACTCTCCCCTCCAATGCACTGTTGTGTTTCAGGATGACACACTCTCACGATCTCCTACTACATTGCAAATGCTCGACATCTGTGGCCTACACATGTGTGTCATATTGCAATATCTCAAACTAGGAAACCCATGTGTACTGGCATGTTCCCTGCCAATACAGGGCAAACATGCAGGTGTACAGTGGCACCAGCATTGTACAGATGGGGATGCCATCCCTGGGTTGGAGTGAGGTGTGGATTGTGCAGCACATGTATCATAACTGCAACTTCCTGGACTTCCCCAACATGGTGCTGGTACATCAGAACACATTGCAACACATGGCTTTGGCAATGTCCCACCATTATGAGGATAATATCTGTAGTGAGCCCTGACTGATGTTGCCTGTGGTACAGATAGGTTCATAGGTGAGTACTAGTCTATTGGTCCTGTGGCCTACATAAGCCTAGCCACAGGGGTTCCCAGGCATGCACCACCCAATAATGTTATTCTCCTGTGCCCCTGTCAGGCTGTGGCATAGATGTACTACCCAGGGTTAATTCCCCATTTCCCACCCAGTTGTCAAGTGTTTTTGTAAAGAGGGCCAATGAGTAGCATTGCCTGACATAAATTAGTAGTCTGTTCCAGAGTGTGGAAATTCCCAAGGACAGGGCCCTACCCCTCCAGTATGTTCTGTTTAATGTGTTGATGAGGTTTAGGACCCTGGAGCGTGTGCTTGCAGAGAGACTGGGATTTCCTTATGTGTAGCATGTTCAACTGCTCTGTGTATGACAGAGCTGTGTACATTAGGCAGACATCAGCTGTGCCTTGGCAATGTGCACTGGAGTGTAGCCACAGTTGTCTGAGATGGTCTGTGTATTGCATGTGTTTGAGGCTGGTAATCCCATTAGTGAGGTGTGTGCTCTGTCAGTGAACATGTACAGCATGCATTATGGATAGGTGTGTTAGATGTTTACATGGCCTACACCTTAGCTATCGTATGCACAGTGTATTGGCAAGCATGACCTTAAACAATACTCACCAGCATCAGGCCTCTGCCTTGCTGGTATCCCAGAGGTACCTACATTGGGATGAGACAGAGTTGATGTAAGTGGCCACAGCTGTGGTATTGCTACAGGATGGGTGCAATATTACAGTAAAACAACAGCTGAAGTCCACACTACTACAGATTATGCACAACTGATTACCCATGCTACAAAGCAACAGACTCCACATCTCACATATGCATGATCTACCTGTACAGATGCATACACAACAGTGGTCTACTGATATGCCCTGGAACCTTACCTGCATGTTCCATGTCTGGTGTGTGAGTAGCACCCACCTCCATGACTGTATAGGTCTGTAGCTCTTGTGGGTGGGCAAGTGCTACCAGGCTCATGAGCAGCTTCTCAACTCTGGTGAGGGGGGATGGATTTTATGGCCCCCCTGTTACGAGGTGATTCATAGGTTCATAGGTCCATAGGTAGATACTAGGCTATCTGCCTGAGGGCATTTATAAGCCTAGCCAGAGTGTGTCAGCTTCCGCCGCCCCACTGATTAATTAACTGAGCCTCTGTCAAGAAGAGCCAATTAAGTGATCCCAGGGTGTATTTTCTGTTACCCATCCACTCATCAAGGTTTCTCTTGAAGAGTGTTAGTGAGGGGCTCTGCCTAATGTAGTTAGGAATTTTGTTCCAAAGCATGGGGAGTCTCTGTGACAGGAATCTATCCCTCCAGCATGTTCTATTTATTGTTGTGGAGAGGTTTAGCTCACTAGAGCGAGTGGCTTGCAGTGACTTGGAATTCTTTAGGTGGACCATGTCCATCAATTCTGAGTTGGACATGGCTTTGTAAGTCAGGCAGAGATCACCTCTGAGTAAGTGATATGCCAATGAGTACAGTCGGAGTTTTTTCAGTCGGGCTGCATAGGGCATATGTTTGAGGCCAGTAATCCTCTTGGTGAGGTACTTTTGTGGTCTTTCCAGCTGTTGGAAGTATCTTGTGAGGTACATCCCAAATGAGGCATTGTACTCTATGATGGGTCTGATGAGTGACGAGTAGAGGGGCACTATAACCTCTTTATTTTTAGATGCAAATCCTTTAGTAATTAGATGGGCTACATAGAAGGATTTCCTAACTACTTTGGCAATATGATTGTCAAAGGAGAGCTTAGTATCTACCTGGGTCCCTGGATCTCTTATTACCTCTTCTGTATTAAGAGGGCTGTCACCTATGTGGTAATTCATGGGTGTTTTGTTTTTCCCAAACGGGATGACTATCCATTTTTTGGCATTTAGCTTGAGACCATGACTTTGACACCAAATGTCCGTCTCAGTAAGGCCCTTTTGGAGAATGTCCGTGTCAGCCGGAGAGTCAGTTATGGCTCCCAGTTTGCAGTCATCGGCAAACTTGGTTAGCCATAGTCCTCCTGTGTCTGCCTGTACTTCTGAGAAGTATATGCCGAACAGTAGGGGTCCCAGGACCGAGCCTTGTGGGGCACCACTTCTGACTGGTTTAGAGTCGGACCTGGAGCCCACTATTCTTACCGTGTGAGTTCTTTCTGTATGCCAGTTGGCAACCCATCTCATGACATAGGGGTTTATGTTCAGGCTTGTGAGTTTTTCTATAATTCCCGAGTAGGGAATGGTGTCAAAAGCCTTGGTGAGGTCAAGGTAGGCTGTGTTAACCACCTTCCCCTCATCTATGGCCTTGGTGACTGTCTCAAAGAAGTCAATCAGGTTTAGTAGCCATGATCTGCCCTTAACAAAGCATAACTGGGTCAGGTCAAGTGTTTGGAGGTTCCCAATGTCTTTGTTAATGAGTTCCATGATGATGCGCTCCATAGCCTTGCAGACCATGCTAGTCAGGCTTATGGGGTGAGAGTTACCAGGGTTAGTTTTGGTCTCTCCTTTGTGGAGCGCAATAACCGTTGCTGTGCACCATTCTATGGGCACATAGCCTGTGGAGAGGCTGAGGTTGAACAGTGTGTTTAGGTCGGGGGTTAGTTCGTTCTGTAGTTTGTGCAAGATGCAGCCTGGGACACCATCTGGCCCCATTGACGCTATCTTTTGGCTTTTGAAAGGGCTGTTTTCACCTGTGCATCTGTGATTTCAGGGAACTACACTTTTCCGATATGGTTGTGGGCCTTTTTGGGGGTGAAAGGGGGGTGAAGTCTGCACTGAATTTATCTGCTAGGATGTTGGCAATATCAGTAGGTTAAGTATATTTTGTGCTATTTTGCACTAGCTCAGAGCATATCTGTGAGTTTCCATTTAGATTATTGACATAGCTAAAGAAGGCTTTGTGGTTGTCTTTCGAATCCTTGACTATTTTTCTTTCAAAGTTAGCCTTGGATGATTTTATGATGGACCTTAGTTTCTTACTGATACTGATCAGGGATGTCCTTCCTTCTTGGGATTTGCTTTTTTTCTGAACTAGTTTCCTCCTTCTATTGTATAGTCGGTTTATGGCAGGGGTCCACCAGACTGGTTTCCTTCTCTTAGGGAGTGAGTCTTGGTTTTGCTAGGGATGGCACGATCCATGTATCCTTGTAGGTGCTCATAGAGTGCATTTGTACAGGTTCCTGCATCTTGGACACTGTTATCCTTTAGCATGGAGGCTGTGAAACTTACCACCTCTGTCTTAAGTAAGGTGAAGTTTACTATAGAAACGTTTTTCACTGTGGTTTCCTTAGTTGGGGGTGGTGATGAGGTGTGGACATCCAGAGTGATAAGTTTATGGTATGATCTAACCAGTGATGGGTTGACCTCCGTTGCGGAACACCTGTCGCCCATGTTAGTGATGACCAGGTCCAATATGTTTTCACCTCTGGTAGGGTAGTTTACCAGCTGATCCAGGGCATTTGAGATGATAAATTCCAGGAAGCGCTGGACCTGGGAGTTTGTACTTAAGTAGTTTTTCCAGTTAACGTTAGGGTAATTGAAATCATCCAATATCAGGGTGTTCGACAGGACCTTCATGTTTTCCAGTGTCTCCAAAAAGAAGGAGTGGTGGTCTTGGGTCATGGAGGATGATCTGTAGCAGGCCACAATTTGCATTGCAGATTTGCCCAATGTTAGTTGCACATGGATGATCTCAGAGGTATCATGCTGCACCATTAACCTGGAGGTGTAGGTATTCTTGATGAATATGGATACAACCCCTCCTTTTGTGTTTCGGTCCATGTTCTATGGCCAAAATGTATGGTATGAGTTGTAGCCCTGTAGAGTTGGGGTGCTCTCTGGAGCCTTGAACCAGGTTTCAGTTACTGCACAGATGTTGACATTCTCCATACTGAGGAGTGCTTTGAGCATGTGCATTTTGAGATTTAAACTCCTGGCGTTGAGTAGCATAACCCTAATTTTTTTATTTGTGCTGTTTACAGAGGTGGGTTTGACTTTTGAGCCTTGCCTAAAAAAGGCACTATGGGGGCAGCAGGAGCCTTGGCCAGTATTCAAAAGCCTTGGGGTGACAGGTGCAAGCCGTCTCTTGTGAAGCAATGAGGCTTGTCGAGCATGTCATCCCAGGCTGACAGACACCGGTTCCCCTTTGAATGACACCAGAAGTTTAGCCACTTGTTGAAATAGATAATTTTTTCTTTATACTGTGGTATCATTCTTGGTGAGGGCAGGATGTTACTCAGGGTCAGGGTCATACCCGTCTGGGCTACCTGATCAGAGAGCTCTTCCATGTCTTTTTTCATGTAGTCCAGGGAGGTACATCTCAGGTCATTCACATCAACATGAACAATGACAGAGTCATATTTGTACTTGTTCTGGAGTGACCTGAGTGCTTGTGTTATGTGATGGATTCTGGCTCCTGACAGGCAGCTAACAGTAACCTTCTCCTTGTCCAGCCTAGTGAGTGGGACATCAGTGTGCCTGACTATAGAGTCACCTATTACTAGTGTGTTAGGTATGTTATTTCATCTTAAGGGCTGTGATTGTGTGGCACACTGATTTTGTGTTTTATGTGTTGTCTTGTTTGTGATGGGAGGTGCAGGTTTTTTGGGTGTCTGCTTTGGAGGTGTCTGATGCTTTTGCAGGTTTTTATTTAGAGCCTCTGAGTATGATTTTGTGTATTTATGTGTATTTTTGCCAGTGTTGGTTTAGTATGTCTTTGTGGGGCTGGAGGTGTGGTGCAAGTGTTAACCTTCTCCTCATGACTGCCTGTTCCAGTCTTGGGTGGAGAGAGCTTAGCCTCCAATTTAACTATATAATTGCATCTCACATATGTTAATGTTTTGTGATAGGAGAAGAGGGTTGTCTGTGTACATGAGGCAGTTGTAACATTGCCTCAGGATACCCAGGTTTACCAGCTGGACTGGAGAGTATGCCTTAAATTGCCCTTTGGTCATGCCTGAATAGTAGGGTGAGCTCCTCAGTCGCTTGGTTGGTGAGGGGTGAATAATGAGCCTTGCCTTACTGGGCAATCAAGTGTCGGAGTATATTAGTGCTTGCTATTAGGTCTGAGCAAGTGCTGGACTGTAGGATGCTTTTTAAGTGCTTAGTTTCACAGTTAGACTACTTTCAAGGGAAAAATTGAAGAGGAGACTTGGTGGAGCAGGAAATAATTTAGCCCTAGCTAACCGGCACTGCCCGGACATGCAAAACCATATGAATGTGGTTTTTACAGCAGGGAAATGAAAGAGATAGAAATTAGCCCAAAATAGCCTATAAACTACTAACTTCTAGGCTGAAAACACTCCTCCAGGGACTGATGGCTGCTCACAGCTCCCGCTTTCACAGGTGAACAGAGAAACCTCCTTCTATCAAAGAAAGGTATGGGCAACTCAGAAACTTGTAACACAGCCCTGAATTCAGCACTAGCCTGAAAACTGGACTATACTAGCTTAGAAAGGTGGGAAACAAGGTAATGTTTTTTTAAAAAGATAAGGCAAAAACAGTACAAAAATACACTTAAAACAGCTTTAAACGACTACAAACAGTAAAAAATACAATTAAAACAGCTTTAGATGACTACAATCAATCAGAAAAGGCTTTTAAACAAATTACCCAATTAACCAGTAAAAAATCTCACAACTGAGCCCTGTTCCTGTAGTCTTCAATCAGACAAGTTCTAACTGCACACTCCTGCCACTGGGGTGCAGGGGAACCTTCTCCAAAACAGAAGGTCTGGATTAGTGCTCAAGTTATACAAACAAAGCTAGATTCAGCAGGCCTGAATCTAGTTTATGCAACAGCAAACTAGACACACCAATTTCATTAAGAAACAGTTCAGATATGCAGGCACTATAAGCCTCTAACCAGAAATTCCCAGCTCAGAAGAGCAGAGTCCAGCCTCTCCTCTCACAAGAGTGCAGACCGCAAACCTTATTAATGTAAAATGACTGGCCTGAAGCCCAAGTACTTAAACCAGAACTAATACACTTTTAGAATAACAGACACTGAGCCTTCAATCAGCAGTTTCCAACTTAGAAGGAAGTAAGCTACCTGTCCTGCCACTACAGTGTAGACCACAAGCCTTCTTAATGTAATACAACTGGTCTGAAGCCCAAGTGCTTAAACCAAAAGGCTTAGAATGATAGCTACACTTTAATCAGGTTACTACCAAGCAGTAATAAATACAACTGAATAATTTTAAGAAGGCCTGGATTAGTGCTCAAGTTATACAAACAAAGATAGATTCAGCAGGCCTGGATCTAGTCTATGCTACAGCAAACAAGGCACACCAATTTCAGTAAGAAACAGTTCAAATATGCAAGCACTATAAGCCTTTAACCAGAAATTCCCAGCTCAGAAGGGCAGAGTCCAGCCTTTCCTCACACAATAGTGCAGACCACAAACCTTCTTAATGTAAAATAACTGGCCTGAAGCCCAAGTACTTAAACCAGAACTAATACACTTTAAGAATAACAGACTGAGCCTTTAATCAGCAGTTTCCAACTTAAAAGGATGTAAGCTACATGTACTGCCACAACAGTGCAGACTACAAACCTTCTTAATGTAAAACAACTGGTCTGAAGCACAAGTGCTTAAACCAAAAGGCTTAGAATGATAGTTACACCAAGCAGTAATAAATACAATTGAGTACTTTTAAGATGACACAAAAGCAAAATAAAGTAATAAAGTAGGAAGAAACAGAAATACAGTAAAAGCAGATGAATAAAGTGCAATTTTTTTGAGTGAACAAATAATATTGGCCCAGGAGGAGTAGCCAAATGCAAATTTACAAGATAGGTGGGCAGTTTGAAAGCCACCAAAATTAACACCAAAACAAAGCAGGGAGGGTGATTGGGGAACTAACTGTAAAAACAGAGCCACAACTTTCAGCTAGATAGTATTCAATGCAACACAAATAAATCAATTTAAATGCTGTATTATTTGAAAAAAGTGCAGATAAAGATTTACTTAAATTCACTTATACGTCCAGTTGATTGCAGGTAGGTCTTAGCTGGCTAAAGCTCAGAGTTTAAGCAGAAAATAATCCAAAATGTACCACTTATATAAGGCAGAAACTGAATATCAATGAAGTGAAACTACCCCCACTTATCACTGGCTATGCAGGAATTCTAACAAGCACTAACTAAAAAAACAGAGCCACAACTTCCATCTAGATAGTATTCAATGCAACACAAATAAATCAATTTAAATGCTGAAAAAAGTGCAGATAAAGATTTACTTAAATTCACTTTGATTGCAGGTACGTCTTAGCTGGCCAAAGCTCAGAGTTTAAGCAGAAAATAATCCAAAATGTACCACTTATATAAGGCAGAAACTGAATATCAATGAAGTGAAACTACCCCCACTTATAACTGGCTATGCAGGAATTCTAACAAGCACTAAATTCTAATAAGCATTAATTGAAAAAAACAGAACCACAACTTCCAGCTAGATAGTATTCAATGCAACACAAATAAATCAATTTAAAGTCTGTATTATTTGAAACAAGTGCAGATAAAGATTTACTTAAATTCACTTATACATCCAGTTGATTGCAGGTAGGTCTTAGCTGGCCAAAGCTCAGAGTTTAAGCAGAAAATAATCCAAAATGTACCACTTATATGAGGCAGAAACCAAATATCAGTGAAGTGAAACTACCCCCACTTATCACTGGCTATGCAGGAATTCTAACAAGCATTAAATTCTAACAAGCATTAACTGAAAAAACAGAGCCACAACTTCCAGCTAGATAGTATTCAATGCAACACAAATACATCAATTTAAATTCTGTATTATTTGAAAAATGTGCAGATAAAGATTTACTTAAATTCACTTATACGTCCAGTTGATTGCAAGTAGGTCTTATCCGGCTAAAGCTCACAGTATAAGCAGAAAATAATCCAAAATGTACCACTTATATAAGGCAGAAACTGAATATCAGTGAAGTGAAACTAGCCCCACTTATCACTGGCTATGCAGGAATTCTAACAAGTACTAAATTCTAACAAGCATTAACTGAAAATACAGAGCCACAACTTCCAGTTAGCTAGTATTCAATGCAACACAAATAAATCAATTTAAATGCTGTATTATTTGAAAAAAGTGCAGATAAAGATTTACTTAAATTCACTTTGATTGCGGGTAGGTCTTAGCTGGCCAAAGCTCAGAGTTTAAACAGAAAATAATCCAAAATGTACCACTTATATAAGGCCGAAACTGAATATCAATGAAGTGAAACTACCCCCACTTATCACTGGCTATGCAGGAATTCCAACATGTACTAAATTCTAACAAGCATTAACTAAAAAAACAGAGCCACAACTTCCAGCTAGATAGTATTAAGTGCAACACAAATAAATCAATTTAAATGCTGTATTATTTGAAAAAAGTGCAGATAAATATTTACTTAAATTCACTTATACATCCAGTTGATTGCAGGTAGGCCTTAGCCGGCCAAAGCTCAGAGTTTAAGCTGAAAATAATCCAAAATGTACCACTTATATAAGGCAGAAATCGAATATCAATGAAGTGAAATGACCCCCACTTATCACTGGCTATGCAGGAATTCTAACAAGCACTTAATTCTGACAAGCATTAACTGAAAAAACAGAGCCACAACTTCCAGATTGATAGTATTCAATGCACACAAATAAATCACCCCGCACGGCAGCGGCACACAACGTACATGGCAGAGCAGGTCACTACAATGATGGTGGAACTGCTCATACGTATGGCTGTGCATGACCACCTCATTTATTCTGCAGACCACATCATTCCACATGGTGGTGCGCTCATGCTGATCATGGCTTGGCCTGGAGAACAGCAGCTGATAGTGCTGGATGAAGCTGTTGAGTATGATGTCATCCTCAATGGCACTGTAGACTGGATTCCTTGGATGTGCCATTGTCCCTGAAAGACATAAAGATGGAAATATGTCTGATCAACTCATGTGGCACATTTACCATGATACAATACACATACCAGTCTCCCGTTATCATATCAGCTCCAGCTTAATGATCACACAACACAAGTGATACGGCTCCAGTTTATCTACCATTGGGACATATATTGTATTGTACAACACTTTCTGCTATGTGTTTATAGACATGGTCCCTGTGGGGACAGTAGAGTTGCTGGGCTGTTACAGAGTATTTCACCTGCATGCCATTGTCACTGCCACTATGTTTCCACATATGCATGTGGTATGCTTGCTATGTGATTGCTACACATCTGCCATTCTGTGTTACTGGGGATATCTATGCATGCTGTTGGACATGTTCTGGGATTGTGTGGACTATTGCAACCCACATATGTTCCATGACAGTGACACAGCAGTATGTGTAAGGGATATTTTCCAGCAGGAGCACCTCTCCCACCTAATGTGGACATGTTACCAGGCCACATCACATCCGCAATCCACCATGGGACCTCATTATCTACTGTTCCGGCACTACCTTCATGTGGAACCACCTCAGGGGATGGTGTCCCCTCTCCAAGGAGCACACACTGACATATTTCTGTTACCCACAGTTAATCCATGGTCTGGTGCATAGGGAGCTCCACAGAGACATGGGGTATGTGCTACATCACCCAGAGGCATGCAGTACACATACACAAGGTTAGACATGCATGCTCCTCCTGCTCAGCCCACAGCCCAGGCACCTTTATGACCATGTAGATGCTGTTGTGACTGTCCATGAGTGGGCACCTTGTTCCCTTTATTGCCATATGGGGGCTCAATGGCCTCCACATTCCAAATAAAACTACCCATCCACAGTGTTTAACCACCACATGTATCATATACCAGCCCTGTATGCTGTCTTGTGTGCCACCCAACCAAACCTACATACCAATATGTGCCTACTACCCTTCACCAAGATAGATATCCCACCTTCTCAAACAGTTGTGATGTGTTCCCAACATGGGTTACACACCACACTCCACACTCCATTTTGCAGCCATGTATTGGTGTGTAGATATGTTGTGTATTGATGTGTGATGTTCCCTCACACATGTCATGGCAGGGGACATGTATTGACACATATATATATATATATATATATATATATATATATATATATATATATATATGTATATATATATTTATATATGTATATATATATATGTATATATATATATATAATATGTATATATGAATGTGTATACCTATACGTGTCAGTATTATGTATATGTGTGCATGTCTGTGTTTGTGTGTATATATATATATATATATATATATATATGTAGACATATACACACACACACACACACACACACACACACACACACACACATATATATATATATATATATATATATATATATATATATATGTATACATATATATATATATATATATATATGTATATATGTACATATATGTGTAAATATCATTTTGTGTTGTTTATATACCTATATATATGTATAACTGTCCAAGGTTCTGTAGACATACACAGCTGTGAATATATATCACACATATATTTATCTGTATGTGGGGTGCATACAAACATCTGGTCCACAGTCTTGTAACTCTCTTTTATTCACAGCTGAACTGTTCTGCCTTGCTGCAACACAGACAAGTGTCACATGTGAACACAGACTAACATTAGGGGGCTATATATGGTGACAGATTTTAGATAAGCATATTATACAGCTATGGCAGTTGGGCATGCTATACTATACTTTAACATGACTGTCCTGCAGACTTTAACATAATTGTGTAACTAGCAACATTTTAAGTGTATTAGAGCAGTAGTTGACATATATCCCTATTTGTACCCACATTGTGGCACACTTTGTCCAGACTTCTTGCATTACCAGGTTGTGTGGTATGATATTGCTACATTTCCTGTACTGTTGACTGATTGTGCTGGATGATATGTTTGTGAAAACATCAGGGTTATGTATGACTGCTATGGTTTATTGGTAAATCACTTTGTGTATGGTGTGCAGGGTCCTGGGCTCAAGTCTTGCAGAGGCAGTTTATCTTGTTGTTGGGCAGAACATCATCCATTGGATATAGAGTGATTAAGGCACTTTTAAGCAGTTGTAAGTGGGTTTGCATGGGTTTGCACAGAGCTAAGCACTGCCAACTGCCAGTTATAGTTGCTTACACTCAGTTAGCTTCTAAATTGCTTAACCTGTGTAGCCATAGCTTACTCCCATGCAAACAGACTGAAACCCGCTTTCTGCTGCTTAAAGGTGCCTACTCCCACTTATCCCAGCACTAATTTCTTTGTGATAGGAAAGGGATGAAAAGACAGTAGGTAACATAGCTAGGGATGTGCAGGAAGGGTGTAGGGAAGGTCCATAGCTGCCAATTTCTTCTACAGCAACAGCTGTACATATGGAATGAATTTGTAGGTACATTTGAACACTCCACCCCTGGGAGAGGGGTGAGGTTGATAATAATATGTTGTGATGCCAATTAGACCATATTACATGTGTCCATTGGACATGTGTGCAAAATGGACAGCTATGTACGGGGCATGATTTTTTTTTGGGAACAGATTGCCCTTTTTTTAAGGTGAGAGTGGAATGTTGGGGAAGGAGAGTAGGTATGCTTGGGGGAGGAAACACCTTGAATGGGGAGGGGTGTTTGGAAGTTGCAAGCCCATGAGCATCCAAATGGAAACAGTGGGACTGAGCCCCCCCCCCTCCATGGACAGTCACCACTGCACCTTCATGACCCAAAGGTGGCTGTGCTGGGGACTGTCTGTCTCAAAACTCCACACCAAGCTCCCTATGCACCACAGCCTGGACCTGATGACAGGTGGCATGTTCCTCTCTGTGCCCGCTCCCGGGGGAGCGAGCCCCATTCCCTGCGGCGTGGTTCCAGAGGAGGTCCCAGGCTGAGCCCCAGATGTGCTGGTGCCATGGCCAGCTGAGGTGGGACAAGTGGGTTCACTGGGACCGCCTTGCAGGTTTATGACGGATATGGGTTAGTAATAGTCAACAACATTCAGGATTAGTTATAACAGCATGCATAGGTATTCCCATTAACCTAAAACACCAGATTTAAAACAGTTGCAGAGCAAGCAGAACACATGCATATATGGAACAACAGAGGCCAATATGGGTGTATTTTAACATGGCACATGCATAGAAACAAATGTGAATATTTATAAACCATTAGAACATATGTTCCAACATAAGTTTGGAGTGTACACATACTGACTGAGGTGTGTCACTGGGTTATTTTTGCACATATGGTAGGGGAGAGAGAGAGAGTTCAATTAACAACTAATATATCCTTGTAGTTTTTACAACATTCTTAGTCACTGCAGTGATCTGTCCCTTACATTTATTATTACAATACCCAATGGCCTTATATTGTACACTGGTATGTTCATAGATTATTATATACATGACCTGTGTCTTACATAAAGGCATGACAAGATGCAGGTGTTAATGCAACATATGTTGAGAATTGCTCTCATACACTTTGGGTGAGGTGCTAGAATGACAGGTTTGTTTTCATATACATTCTCTGAGTATGTACACGTCTAACTATCAGTTATATGTCATTAACGGCTGCCTACATTTCCTGGATCATCACACTGATTTTTCAAGGGAACAGGGTACCAGACTTGTGATGTGGGCGAATTATCTGGACATGCTGGACAGATTGGAACAGTTGTGGGGTATGAATATGCATACAACTTTCTATTTGAACATTCTAGCAAATTCTGTACATTTGGGTGTAATTATGCATACAGCTTTCTACCGGAACACTGTAACTAAATCTGTACAGTTGTGGGGTATGATTATGCATACAACTTGCTAGCACTCCTGGGTTTCCAACCCCTGCTGTGTGTGACAAAAAAATTGCAGTTAACATCACAGTACACAGTACACTGTGCTATCAGGGAATTGATGTGAAGCTTTCTACTGTTTTCTGTCTAAGTCTCCCTCACATGTACAATATGACTGATCTCTTGGCACTTCCAACATTGTTATACAGAACTTCATACACATTTTATCTTCAAACTACAGTGTGGGTAACACTGCTTAATACAACAGTACTATTTATAATATGCAACAGTTCAACAACATATGAAAGAAGAGTAAACAGAAGCACTCCAGGGGTTATACCTTTATTCACAGAATATTACACATTTATTTCTACCAGTATGACACTTTCTAAGGCTCTTATATTTATTTGTTATGCAGAATAATTACTAACCTGCCTCATGACGCAGACTTTGCAACCTAGCATCATAGGCTTACTGGGTCACAGCCCGCTCATCTGCAGCTGTCAGAGAAATATAGTGATATTTAGCCATACCTATCCATAATATACACAAGCTAGGCAATTATTAACTACTTAGTAGAATGAGTACTTACTCAGTACTGGGGCATTAGGCATCTGCCAAGATTCCTGGATCCTCTGTTCCAGTACATCCCCCTCCTCCGCTTCAGGTCAGCATGGTGCTGCCTGACCTGCTCCCCAGTCAGGGGGATACCTGTGGCACTGGTGAGGTCATGGGCGAGACTGTCACAGGCCTCCATTTATACTGTGAGCCCTGGTAATGGACCTGCAGTAGTCTCTGCTCATGGCATTTTACCAGGAGCTATACCATGATTTTTGACTCCTGGATGCCTCAGCGTTGTGCTCTAAATTGAGTGCCTCCACCCACACCAGCCATTCTGCCTGCAGTAGGAAGCTACAAACAGTTATGGGAAGTATTCCCACCTGTGGGGTTTAAATACGGCCAAATTCCCACACTTTCCGTGATTGGCCAGTTTTGAAAAGTCTAAGCTATGGGCAAACCTGCTTACCTAAGGTTGGCAGTGCTTAAAGAGGTATACCAATAGGCATATTGCATCGGCTGCCCTACACATTGCTTATACTTAACAAGCTAAGCTGTGCAGTGGTTACCATTGCTTAACAGTTACTTAGCATTATATTTGCTTTTTGGCAGTGATTTATTATTCATTACAGGTTATATATGGGTCTGGTAGCCATGATTCATGTGTACATACACTGTATGGGGTCCTGGGGACTTCTACATTTTATTACAATAACACCTCACATCTGTGCTTACTGCAGTACTCCAGTTCACATATTTATGTGATGTAGCTGGGTATACAACATAAGGCTGTATAGAAAGTAATTTCACATGTTCAGCTTGTTTTCCTATGGAGAGGTTTGTTTCCTTAAACCTCACTCTGATGTACTGTTGTGTTGGCTTAGTGGTTAAGTACTGTGAGTGCAGGGTCTTGGGTTCACAACATGCAAAGGCTGGTTATTTTTTCCTGCCCAGAACGGCGCTGATGCTTACTGACTGATCAAGGCAGCTTTGAGCACTTGTAAGCAGGTTTGCACGGCGTTGCACAAGGGTAAGCAATGCTAACCTATGGATACATATGCTTACAGAGAGTTAGCTTCAACCTTGCTTCACCTGTGCGCGCATTACTTACCCCCACACAAACAGCCATAAACCCACTTACTAGTGCTTAGGAGTGCTTAAGAGTGCTTACTACTGCTTACTAGTGCTTAAGAATGCTTACTACCTTTTATTAGTGCTTACTAGTGCTACATTTTAGACAGTAATAGTGCAATGGTTCTTAGGGAGGTGGGGAATTTGAAGACATGTATGGACTTATCATTCATTACACAGTTTACCTTCCATTTGTATCTCTGATACTGTATGGGTCACATGATTATCTGTGGACTGCAATATTATGACACTGACAACTCACATGTACATTAAATGCAGTATTACAGTTCAGATATATATGTTCTTTATTAGGTTATGCAATAAAAATATTTATCATTGACAGTGATTTGGAAGGGAAAATGGAATGTACTGCAGGGGGACTCGAAGCGGGAATGACTGCTTGTAAGGCGAATGCTCTGCCCACTATATTATTGCTGTACTGCTTCATTTGCATATATCTTACTTTTTATCCTGTTTCTGCTATTTCCCTTGCATTAATCATAGCCAAGTGATGGGCAAACCCGCGCACCTACAGTTAAACTTTGTCCATTTTATTAAAAAAAAATAACTTTTTATTTTTCATCTTCAGTATTGCTTTTATACATGTAGGGGGATGTCGCTGGGGATATACATACATCTATGAGCAGTCTTGCTCATTGTTTATGATCATTCTGCTGTCCTCCATTGCAGAGGCATGTATATTCTGAGAGCTCTGCTCTCAGACATGCCCCCTGCATTCGTCCACACTCTGTGTAGGATTTGAAGCTCAGGCAGCGTGCCTTCATTAATAGGCATGGCTCGCTGCCGTCCTCCTAAGAGGCTGCTTCCGTGCAGAACTAGACTAGTCCTGCATGGACGATTAGTAAATCCGGGGGTCAGTGTGTCTTTTTTTTTTGTTTGTTTGTTTTGAATGTAGCAAGAAGCTTTGGTAAACAGTATCAAATGTCTCTCTGCAACAATGAACTAATGGAATATTTTTTCATCCTCAACTCAGTATGAGTACTTTTTCATTTTCATAGCCCTCAATTGACCTTGGGGACAGTGCCAAAATGAGTTTGCTGAAGACAGGTGACAAATTAATTACAGCAGTGCCCTCTAGATCTCTATGGTCAAGGGTAGTGCGCAGACGCATCCCCCACAACTGGACAACTCACCCCGGGATTCAAGAAGCTCAGCGCAAGGACGGTTTTAGCGTTGCGCTGCGTGTCCTCACTACAGATGGTGCAGCAGCATCATATGAATATGTATGATGGTGCACTGCTGCACCCTCGACATGCACAGGAAATGTGAGTTCAGGGGGCGTGTACAAGTGCTCTACGGAGGCGTAAACATGCCCTGACAGTTACAAAACCTACTATGCTTACTAGTAGAGCCCGCCTCTAACAGTAAGTCAGTAATTCAGTGTCCGTGGATACTGAAATGTATGCTAAGCATACAAGAGTGTCCACGAACAGTGAAATAAAATCGAAGTAGTAAACACACAAGCACGTATTGAAATGTTGAGCCCTGTCCCTAGAACTTTCACAATTAGATTCCCAGTGTCCCTATTATATATTTGAATTGCTGCAATATCAAAGGTGTAAGCAAAGCGCAGCATGCTTGCGTTGCTGCCCTCCACCAAGCGAAGTTTACACATCAAATTCATTCAAATAGAGAAAAAACATGTGGAATCAATGTAAATATCAATAGTGTAGTGTTTAGAGCATCCGCCCAATGAACAGGCATTCACGGATCGAGCCCAACAATAGCACATATCATTACCATATGGAATGAATGTTGTTTTGCTGTAAAACCAACATGAGTATCACATGAGATATTTAACTTAAATATTCAAGCAAAGTGGCACTGTCATAATGAATAAGGCACTAGTAAGCAGGTGTAAGCACAAATAAGCAGCAGTAAACACATATAAGTAACAGTAAGCAAGTCAGAGTGCACTTGCGTGGGTGTAAGCAGTGCCAGCATAGGAAATTTATATAAGTATGTACAGATATATAATATATATATATATATATATATATATATATATATATATATATATATATATATATATATATAGATAGATAGATACATATACATATATATATATATAGATACATATACATATATATCTATGAAGAAAGAATGACGTAACAATAAAGCATATAAAAGGAATGAGAAGGGAATCAACAGCAACCCCAGTATTATATAGCGCTGTCAGCGTATGTCATATCAAGCTGGGCAGGAGTGAACAAAGCACTGCTACTCACAACACAGGCAGGATATTAGCAGTGGGAGTAGCATTGTTGATCTGCTAAGTGTAATGTATTTTCTATATAATGTGATCAAAAATACATATCAGTATAAAGTGTTTTGAGTATGTTTTAAAATAAAAAGAGGGAATTGTAAGATTATGCTCAACAATATACTAAGGTTGAAAGTAACTTTGCTACAAATATGCAACATAAATAATGAATAAGATAAAGTTTGCTTAAATGTAGAAATAGAGTTTAGTAATATGTGATTAGCATCCATACTAAATGACTATGGCTTAAAAATAAGGAACTTGCTTATGAGTGTATTACACACACATCAAGAAAGCTGACTTCTTAAAGACTTGGCAAGAATGTGAAAAAAAACAGGATATATCAGAAAAAAACTAATCTGCTTTCTTTAAGAATGGACAACAGGACATGTGTTTATCCACAAGGTGTTTCCTTGAAAAATATGCTTTTCTAAGAAAGTTTAAAAATATGCTTTTCTAAGAAACTTTATCCACAAGGCGTTTCCTTAAAAATATGCTTTTCTCCACTTATCAGCATTTGCGCAAGAACAGATGTGTCAGCATTTGTGTCATCAAGGCAGTATCTTTCCAAAACCCAGAGGGAGTGCTTAACTAAATATATATATAAAGTCTGTATTAAATCCAGTTATGTTAGGGCTATTGGTAGGGATACATTTGTCCTGAGGTAAATGTTATATCTCTCACATCATCTGTACTATATGAGAAGTAAAGTAGAACAATAACTAAAAGCTGTAACAGAAGTATGTGTGGTTTATTATAAAAGTTATTTGTTACTGCTCTAAATTGATGCTGCAAAGTATATTCTCTCATCAGTGTATATTCTGAAAGTTTCTGTATGCAACAGATTGTGAATGCAACTATAACCAGACTTTGATTTCAGCAGCATCCAGCCGGCAAGACTGAGTGTCTTTAGAAGACTTCAAATCCATCACAGTAAGCATCAGAGTAACAGCACAGTGCTTTAGCACCTTAAAATTAATTTTTCAATGGTGAGCCTACCTGCATTTGAACACAGAGGAAAGGGTAAGCCCTGCAGCGGGTTACTTCAGTCAAATTGCAGTAACTAACATTTGTATGTATGTGTAAATCCTAACCAGAAGTATTCCAGTTTATGCAGCTTGCAGCAGTAAAGTTTTTTAGACGTCTAAATCCAGATTAAGCCTGAAGTCCAGGAAAGTCGCAGTGTCATTAATTCTTCAAGAAAAGGTGGATATCTACTTTGTACAGCAGTCCGCTGCCTGTTGTGCTTCACCAGCTTGTCAAGTGACTTTGAAAAATTTTCAACCATCTGCAATAACAACCTGATCACCTGTTTTCTTGCTAACTGCTAAGACATTTTTCTGTGTCACATTTTTAGTATGGGTGCTATTAGACAGTTTACATATTATTAGACAGTTTGGATGTTATTAGACAGTATGGATATTATTAGACATAATTCATGCAGGAGCAAACCAAGCTTTAGTAAATTGCAATGTTAGTATACACAGCATATTAGTAAATGTAAAACCTTATTAGGGCAGGTTGATACTAAGACATTATGCAAATGTATTACAATATTTGATGGGTATCTCAAAGAAAACCATGTGGGGTATGACAGATGTTTATTGTGTGATTCAACAAAACCTGCATTCTGTGTATTATGCCATAAAAAAGTATTGCATGATATTGCTAAAACAATAGCCTGTGAATACAGATCTTTTCATGATAAAGAATTAACTAAGAGTAAAGTGTTTCCATTATATTCAGATGTTGAACAGTTATGGCCTGTCACCACATGTGAGTCAAATCAGTCACTGACAGGACCTCTAGTACATTTTGTTACAAAAGAATGTAATAAACTTCTAAGAGACAGACACAATGAGTTCAGGAAGTTTAGACACGTTATACAAACATTTTTCCAAAAGTGCATTGGAGTTTTAAATTCAGCAGAACAGGTTACTAAAGAATGTCAGAAAGACCATGCAACATTACAGAAAACTCTTCAACAGCAGTTGCAAGATGAAGAAAATAGATTAGCTGAACTGACAAGGACTGTCTTCCTACATACATTGGGAAAGAGCAGGAAACTACAGCTGATCTGTACAAAAGAGGTATGTTTGTGTTTTGAAAATGGTTAAGCATACATGGTAGGATGGTAAAATACAAATCATTCTCAAATGTTTAAAACTTCCATTCAATTAAAGCAAGATATTTATCAGTACTACAATAAAGTAGAGCGTATGACTGCCATTCTCATAGCATAGTCAAAAGGGAAACAAAACAGTTCTAGTGTATAAAAATTAAATAAAAATACTTAATAAGAGTAAAGATTTAAAGTTACAACATTGACATGCTTGTGTAAAGATTTAAAGTCACAAGACTGACATGCATGTATTTTCTTTTCATACAATGCACAAGAATAACAGGCAGACAAGAGCAAATATAAATAACATAGATTATAGATTAGTACTAAGCTAACTGCCCTTGTGAGCCATTTTAAGCTTAGCCCACTATCCTTTGTGAGACTCAAACCCCTTGTGTGTTTGTGTTTGTAAACACCACCATTACCCCACCACCTCCCCCCCCCCCCCCCCCCTCCCCTCAATAAAAACATGTTTGTTAAGCTAATATGTATTTATTTTACATTTTTTATATAATTGTGTAGTAACACCACATCAAACAGTTAAAGTTCTGAATTTTAAAAAGAAATAAAATCACAGATGGAATTAGTCAAGCAATCTTTGTAAAATGAATGGCAGAGCAGTTAAATAAATAAAAAAATACTGAAATCAAAAGTTAAAAAATATGTAAGCTACTTGTAAAATAATGTTTAGTTTGCATAGTTATACAAATCACAAATATAATACTAAGTATTTTATAACTGCATTTTACTAACAGATGATTAAAGGAAAAATGCTAAAAGGGTTAACTGAAATGTGAGCTCAGGATGAATAGTTACAGGAAATGTTGAGCAGATAAGATAAGAAACAAGACTGATTGCCAAACAAGTAGCTTGAGTTTTTCTAAAAACATATTGTTATTAAAACATAATTGTTAAAATGTTCACATGCAACATTATTTGGTAATTGTAATAAAATATCACAATTGTGCATATATGTCACTGATAAAAATAAAAAACCTCAGTTACATCAAGTATAGCCAACTGATGGGTTATAGTATACATACAGTTCAAATCAATTATACAGGAAGGTACAAATAACTACTATTAGAAGTAGACAGCAAAGGCAACAGAAAAGATGATCAAATCAAAGAAAGGTCTATAGTTTAATAACTTAATAAAGCAAATGTATAACCAAAGTGTTGGGCTGGTATACATTTTATTCTCACAGCATAAAGCAAATAATCAATAGTGCAATACTACAAGGGGAGGGGTACTTTCTCAGTTTTACACTGACTGTGTGAGCAGTATTGCAAAAGGGTATAAAATAAAGCTACAGGAAGAAATATCTCATTCCTTCTTGACAATACTCTTTCAGGGGGGAGGAGAAAACAGGTATTAGTGCATTAGAAATATTGGTAAACACATTAAACCTGACAGGATAAGATATTTTGCAAGTTGCTAATAGCTATCATTCTAGTTATTATTGTATTGTTTAGTATTAAATTGTATTTACAACCTGTTAAACTGTAAAGCTATACAAGAGATGACTTAAAATTGCTTTATTAAAGCTATACAAGAAAAAGTAAAGATATGTAAAAATTGAGCAAGAATGGTCAATATTTTAAATATGCTTTTGGCAAGACAATGTTGGTATGCAAAAAGCATAGTTGCCTCTGGTGTCAATTTCACTAGATACTTCTAAAGAAACATAATAATTTTCCAAGATTTTGCTTGATGTTAATGTTACTACATTTGTAGATTGGACTATGCACAAATACAAAAGAATTCAGTACAAATGAAATTGTCTAGTAACAAATATGTGGATAGCTACTAGATTGAAATGCATGAATAGCAAACAGTCTGTGTAAAGTGTACAGGATACATTGTAACAAGTTCAAAAGTAATTTGTCAAGTTGTAATTCTATTACTAATTGTAATTTTATCACTGGTTTTTAGACCATCATTTTATCTGTACTAGTATTGGTTACCCCACTTAGAGGAAAATTATATTAAAATATTGTACTCATGCAGCTAATGGACTAATATGTACATAGCATTCTTTAGTATATACAGCATGTGTTTTTAAATCCTCAAGTATTAAATATACTGAAATAATTGCATTCAAATATTTATTATCTAAGCCCAGTTCAGTACTTTATGTTCAGCTCACTGTCAACCAAGATGTTAATGGACAGTTCAGAGATATGACCATAATGTTATGGTTAAAATTACATTGAAACTGTATATTTTCAGCAGTGTATAAATGCTTGCAGTAGCACATAGTTTTTGCCTCTTATAGATATTAGTCTATCTCTAATCCTTTGATATAAAATAATCAATAAAAGTAAAGAGTTCATTCAACAGGTGCAAAGAATTAATAAAAGAGCATTAAGGCATAGATTAAATTCTGTGATTGCAAAAGAATAATCAAGTTAAAAAATAAAACTAAAGCAGACAGCTCATAATTGATAAAATAGTTCTAAAGAATGGTCTGCAAAAGAAAAAGTTGTTAAATATATTCAGTTTTAGTAGTAATACTTGATATAATTGTATTAACTATGTAAAATTGCATTTTGACTTGTATCAAAAGAAGACTAAAGGTTTTGTTTCTTAATGTATTTTCTATATAATGTTATCAAAAATACATATCAGTATAAAATGTTTTGAGTATGTTTTAAAATAAAAAGATGGAATTGTAAGATTATGCTCGACAATATACTAAGGTTGAAAGTAACTTTGCTACAGATATGCAACATAAATAAGGAATAAGATAAAGCTTGCTTAAATGTAGAAATAGAGTTTAGTAATATGTGATTAGCAGTCATACTAAATGACTGTGGCTTAAAAAAATAAGGAACTTGCTTATCAGTGTATTACACACATCAAGAAAGCTGACTTCTTACAGACTTGGCAAGAATGTAAAAAAAACAGGATATATCAGAAAAAAAATCTGCTTTCTTTAAAGAATGGACAACAGGACATATGTTTATCCACAAGGTGTTTCCTTGACAAATATGCTTTTCTAAGAAAGTTTAAAAATATGCTTTTCTAAGAAAGTTTATCCACAAGGTGTTTCCTTAAAAATATGCTTTTCTCCACTTATCAGCATTTGCACAAGAACAGATGTGTTAACATTTGAGTCATCAAGGCAGTATCTTTCCAAAACCAAGAGGGAGTGCTTAACTAAAAATATATATAAAGTCTGTATTAAATCCAGTTATGTTAGGGGTATTGGTAGGAACACATTTGTCCCAAGGTAAATGTTATATCTCTCACATCATCTGTACTATATGAGAAGTAAAGTAGAAAATAACTAAAAGCTGTAACAGAAGTACATGTGGTTTATTATAAAAGTTATTTGTTACTGCTCTAAGTTGATGCTGCAAAGTATATGCTTTCATCAGTGTATATTCTGCAAGTATTGTATGCAACAGACTGCGAATGCAAGTATAACCAGACTTTGATTTCAGCAGCATCCAGACAGCAAGACTGAGTGTCTTAAGAAGACTTCAAATCCATCACAGTAAGCATCAGAGTAACAGCACACTGCTTTAGCACCTTAAAATTAATTTTTCACTAAGTCTACTTTACACACAGAGAGTAGTCCCTGGTGGGACTTCCCAAAAATTGATAGGCTATTTGGCCATCCAACCATTACACAAGCAAGGGCAGGTACGTTCAAGGACTAAATGGTGGGAGAGCTTGAAAATACATGGGTTGGGACAACATATGTGTAGGGCTCCTAATGCTCGGGAGAGGGCAATGTGTGGAGGTGTGCCATGGCTGTGATAACAACTGGACAATGGATGGTATGCGTGTATGTTGAACTTGGGTGGGGTGGAGGAACTATGGGTTTGAAATTATGGAGCCAGGCATGCCAGGGTTGGATGGGCTGGTTCTAACTGGACCGCCCCGTAGAGGTCAGTGAGTTCGTTATAAGTATAGATGCATACACACATGCAGACATCAATATGTAGAAGTACATTCTCTGTAACACATTCATTCCATTTGCAGACATAAATAACATGAATGTGCCCTTACAAACCTAGATGGTAGATAGAATAATAGGTTGTGCATAAGAGGGAAGGGACGAAACTGCTAAAACACAGAAGTGTGTACAATGTACGACGTCAGTGCTGTGCTGGAAAAAATCAAATGTGAGGACTTTCCCACACATGGAATCATTCCTGTGATCTGCCTGCTATGGCAACGCCAATTACTAAACTGGTCTATTTGTAAAAGAATATACCGAACATGTGCATAATTAGGATCTCATGTGTAACGTGTGTGTTACCACATAGTCATACTTACTGATTTATTGCAGTGTCATGTTAACGGGAGTAAGGATGTAATGAAGTATAGAGTCTAATCTTGACATAAACACATGCGTGTCCCATGTAGGACAACCCAAATATTTCAAATAGTATCATTTTGGTTGCTCATGTCACTAATGTTTGTGGACTAAAAGTTTGGGAGTTCCGAGGGAAAGTGGAGTGAGTCAACCGATGGGATGGGTCTATAGGAGTAAGCAGTGGCCAATATGTAGTGGTGTGGATACACCGGGAATCCAACTGGAGAATGGATGACTGCCATGTTAGGGAGGTGTTGGGGTGTGTGTTTGGGGAACCAGGAGCCATGGGTATATGGGTATATATGCAAATGAAGCAGCACAGCAATAGTGTATTGGTTAGAGCAACCGCCTAACGAACAGACATTCCCGTACTGAATCCCACTGCAGCACATACCATTTACCATTGGTAATCTGTACATAAACATATTGCAACATCTGTCCACTGTATAACCTGCAAAATAACAATTAAAAGTTAACTGGAACGAAGTGTCAGCGTCATAATGAATAAAGCACTAGTAAGCAGGTTTAAGCATATATAAACACCAGTAAGCATGTGTAAGTGCATTTGCATGGGGTATGCATTGCTTTACAGACACACACACATATATGTATATATATATATATATATATATATATATATATATATATATATATATATATATATATATATACATGTGTGTGTGTGTGTGTGTGTGTGCATAGATATACACAGATATACATCTATGATAGGAAACAGCACACAAGAATGACATATGTTCACAGGCTATGCCAATGGAAGTGAGGGTCCAAGCAAGAAACATGAAACACGTAGCATGACCTTCCACACCCCCAGCCGGACACAGGAAACATACACACAAACCTTTAAACAATGTAAATAGTCCACTGCTCCCCAGACCACAGGCAGGATACAACCGGGGGGGGGGGTACACAGTGCACCAGTGAAATTTAATCTTGAAACACAGACAGGTGCGTCCCCTGCGGGACACCCCAAAAATTGCCAAAACCAAATGAAGGTGATACACCAACCATTCTTGCTGGGGTGTATACATACCTAGAATAAAAGTGTGGGAAAGCCTGATGACCCATGGGCTGAGATAACTGTATGACATGGGGCCCGTGAAGTGGAGAGTGGACAGTGTGTAGTGGTGTGTTCAGAACAGACCAGGACCCAGAGTAAGGAAGGGTGCCGTAGAGGAGGTGCAGATGGGGGAACTACGGGTAGCTACTTATGGGTCTAGGTGTGCAGGTGTTGGCTGATGTGGGCCTATATGGACAGCCCCCAGGGATGTAAGCAAATGTGTTCATTGGGCAGAGGCATCACCCAACGAGCAGCCACACCAGCTACGAGTCCCACTGTAGCAAAGTGTAATCTATATGGCAAGGAACGGAATAACCAGATGTAGATGTATATATGTAGAGGTATGTGTGTGTATATCTACACATAGTGACATAGAGATAAGCCTCTCCCTCTCCATCATACAAATGTATACATACAGACACAGAATACATATACATACCCACATATAAATATATACATATGCAGACACCCATAGACCCATATGTTGTTAGAGACATATATATATATATATATATATATATATATATATATATATATATATATATATATATATATAGAGAGCAATATATAACTATATACATGTTTGCATACATATACATATATATCTGTATATAGTAATGTATATATATATATATATATATATATATATATATATATATATATATACGTGTGTGTGTGTGTGTGTGTGTGTGTGTGTGTGTGTGTGTGTGTGTGTGACTGTAAATATTCTCATGTTTATAGCTAAGATATGATACAGCAGTTACAAGTTACATATGTTCACAGGCCATGCATATGGGGGTGAGGGGTCCAATAAACAAACATGTAACACGTAGCATCAAACCCCCCCCCCAGCTAGGCTGGTGAGACATACAGACACACAATGTAAGTAAACACACCACTTCTTCCCAGACCACCGGCAGGATACTACCAGTGGGAGAGACCTGCCAGGTCTAATCTTGAAACATAGACATCGATGTCCCTTGTGGGACAACCAAAAATTAATGATCATCAGAGGCAGTCCCGGTAATGATTCATCAAACCAGGCTGTAGATGTACACGGACCAATAGGTTGTGCAAGCCTGATAACCAATGGGGCGACACAATGTATGACATGTGTCCCAACACGGGGAGAGTGGGCAGTGTGTAGTGGTGTATTTTTACCCCACCTGCACCCACAGTAAGGATGAGTGCTGTAGAGGAGTGGCTGGTGGGGGAACTATGGATATGCAATTATGGGCCTAGGCATGCAGGTGTTGGCTGCCGCAGTCATATTAGGACTGCCCCAGGGATGAAAGTAATATTCAGAAATGGGCATAGCTGACGCCCATACCTCTCAACCCCTAAGAGCAAATCCACTGGACAGGACATAAACCATTGGGGGAACAAATAGGGACCATACCTCTGAACTGCCCCCTGATTTCCAGGGACATCCCTGATTTCGACTCAATTTCTAACTCTGTCCTACTTAATCCCTCCTAAAACTAGTTACTTTTGGAGGAAAGGTGGTGAATTACACATAATGAATAATGACAACAATTAAGAGTTATAAACATCATTTACCTCAGAAAATGTGTATGAATTCATATGCTCTGTGTCTGTCAATGTGTCAGGTTAATAGCACCAATAATTTAAATTTGTCCCTGATGTTATGAAGTTTCTCTGATTCATTTGGTATTTTTCCCCAATCGTATGAGAGGTCTGATAGGGACAGAAAGCACATATTCCACTGACAACCTTAGAAAAATGATATTAGGTATGCAGTAGCATGACTCGGCTGAAGGATGTGGATCCCAAAACCCAACTACTTGTTTGTATTGAAGAGTGTCAGTTCCCATGTATTAGCCAGACAGGTGCAGATTGTAAGAGGAACACACCAATAATATGAATCAAACTCTGGACAGGCCAAGGATTCCGTACAGTTGAATGGTATGCTTTTGCCTAATGGGCAGCCATTCTCGATACTGTAGGCATGTAATCCAGTGTAATAGGCATCGCAAGGTAATATCATAGTCCTCACTCCCACACAGGGGTGTGAGTGTTAGATGCAAACATCAAATGCAGTGCATTTGCAAGTGTGGGAGCAAGCAGGTGTAAGCCTGTTTGGCTGCCAGTATGCGAGTATTACACTGGTGAAGCAATGTAGAGGTTAACTGTGTGTAAGAAACTGTAACCGGAGGTTAGGATTGCTTAGCTCCATGCAAACCCACACACACCCGCTCACAACTGCTTTAATGTGCCTTAATCACTCCATATCCAATGGCCTTGTTCTGTCCAGCAACAAAATAAACGGCCTCTGCAAGGCTCAAAACCAGGAGCCTGCACACATGGCTATTGTGATTTACCACTAAGCCATGACAGATTTATAGACATCGGATCTTATCACAAACATATCATCCAGCACAGTCATTCAACAGTATAGGAAATGTATTCCATCATGTAGGTGTATGTGTGAGTGTTTATGTCCAGATATAGATACATACATATATATAGATATATCAAGAACATTTCATGTGACAGCAAAGCATTACAAAGGTATCATGACCATCACTTACAAAACACAAGCTGCTGCTGAGCAGGTGTACAACTCCATATCCACCAGAGAGTGTGTGGGAGGGACAGACAGAGGCAAAGTACATCAGGGAAGGGCTTGGAGACTAAAACTTATGCATCATCTGTCACACACCTACCAGTATAGGAGTTCAAACCCCTGACTTGACTAGTCATTACTACTACAAGTGCATGCAGTTACTCCATGTGTCACAAAGCTGACATGTTGGTGTGCTGTAAGAACATATATGTGTGCTGGTGAGCGACATCTGCAACAGAGAAATAGTAGACATACATTAGGTCCAGCACACATGGCTGTCCACATGCACGGATGTCATTGTCAACACAACCACACTCTCTAATGGACTCACATTGACACACTTTGCCAGGCCCACAAATACACTTCCTAACTACTTAGTTTGCCACACTGCAGTAATGCACAGGTACTACATGCACCACAGGGGATATCAAGAAGTTCTATGGGCTAGGGCATTTGAACATGTTTGACATCTGTCGGTATGCTAATGGGAGTTATACTGGGAGAGACTGTCGTTGGGAGCATCATACCCCACACGCAGACACAAGTTGCCAGTACTGACATGCATGTGTGCATTGCTTCATGGGTGTGTAGTGGTTGGCTGTGCAAGATAGCTGCACAAGACTGGGAGAGGGATAATCCCTGGCATCACGCCACTTGACAATGGTGTGCAATGTGGTACAGGGGTGTGGTGTCTGCAATGTCCCACATAGATGGGTATTGTATGAACTGTCCTGACATCATAGTTACAATTGTGTATGGCCATAGCTTTGCAATGCATTCCATGTCTGTGTTTGATAGTCCTTGACATGGACATTGCCTGGGATGTACACGTCCCACAATAATGTACAGTGACATGTACAAGTGTACCTGGTTTGGCTGGCACATGTTGTGTACACAGACCGTTATCCTCAGATATGCCAATACTGGCCTGGTGTGGCAGGACCTGCTTCTAGACAGCAGGTTGACCCTGCACCTGCATTGATAGCATGATACAGGTATTCCCTGGTGTCAGTGGCATTGGTCCATACAGGGCACATGTGTAAGGCATTGTATGGCCTCTGTGGATCACATTTGATGGCACCACATATGTTGCAGGCATCCAGTGGGGAACATAGTGAAGGCACATTGTCCACAATTATGTGCCTATTGTACTGCTGTACAGGGTGACATGCCCTCTGCAGCCGACTGCAATCACACCATGCCTACTATCTGTCATCTATGTGCAGGGTACTAGCAACATAGCGGGATATTCTAGACAAGTGTGTTTGTGTATGACACATGGGTTCAGAATGTATTCCGGGTAATAGTATGGTTGCATAATTTGTTCACCAGGCCTTTTGCCAGATGTAGGGGTATGGCTCTCCAACACAGTCCCTTGGCTGACTGACATCTGTACTCCTCGTGAGGTGGGCATTGTGACATATAATACGGACACCATATAGGAAAACTACAAAATCCACTCCTTAACATGTTCAGTGGTTAGACACTCACAGCCACCTCGACACAGGCTCTGACTGCCAAACACACATACACACCTGCCATGTCTTGGAATAGAGACCCTACCTAACTAGTGTATCACACTACCACATTACGCAGTTACAGCATGCACTACGGAGATTACTGGGTTGCAGCAGTCCCAGAGGTGTATTACTAGGTGGGTAACAACAGCAGGATTGCCAAAGGTGGTTATATGAATTGTAAAGAGTGTGCATACTCTAAAAAGCATTGTTATTGTCTCAGGCAGACAGAGACACACACACAGTTTGCCTCTTTTGGAATACAACCCCTACCTATCTAGTTTATCACACTCCAGCTATACGCAGTTACAGGACATGCTATGGAGAATACAGGGTTACAGCAATCCCAGAGGTGTATTTCTTGGAGGATGACATCAGCAGGATTGCCAAAGGTGGGTATGTGAATTGCAAAGAGTGTGCATACTCTAAAAGCATCGTTTCTTTCACAGGCAGACAGACACACACAGTTGACTACCAAACTAGTTTAGAACACTACAGCATTATGCAGTTACAGCATGCACCATGGAGATTACTGGGTTACAACAGTCCCAGAGGTGTATTTGTAGGTAGGTGACATCAGCAGGATTGCCAAAGAAGGGCATTTCAAGTGTACTACGAGTTGTACATCTGTTATCTGCGTGTACCCACTGCTTACTGTCATGAAAACACATTTACACCTGCTTTCAACTGCTTTAAAGTGTCTTGTGCAGTCCTAATTGACAGTATCAACAAGACTTGCAGGTCTTGAACCCTGGACCTTGCACACTGAGGTCACTAGATGTACCACTAGGCCATCTGGGTTGTATACATGTTGCATGGAGTCTATAATGCACATCTTACTACAGGTATTCCACAGTGCTGAAAACAAATGGGACAGTCACTTTGTGTACATATGTACAGTACTCTTGAATGTACTGTACTCTGTGAAACAACAAAGACATGTCTACATCTGTACAACTGTCATAACTACACACACACACACATATATATATATATATATATATATATATATATATATATATATATATATATATATATATACCCATGTCTGAACACCCTTTGTGACACAGAAGGGTTCCAAAGGAATTGACGTGTACACAAAACAGAGGCATCTCTTATGTTATAACATTTGAGTCTTAAGCAGTGCACCAGAGAAAGGATGGTTGTTGTGTATGTGGAGTTTGGGGTGGGGAATGATGGCTAATGTAATCTACCCCGGGGATTGTGGAGTTAGGATGGGGTGAATGATGGGTATGGACCTACACCCCAGTGACCACTTCTGTGTCACTGCTCGACAGTGGCACAGGAAAATAACATACCCAACTGTAGTCATGCTTGACTGTGTATTCTTTACCATTCCTAACTATGTATTACTTTGTAGACACTGGTCACCACAGATGGCTACCATGGTGTGCTAAAAGACATTACACATGTGTATTCCTGGCTACAGGGTAGTCACACACATAAACACGCACACACTTGCCAGTATTGTGCATACACGTCTTGCCTATGTAAAGGTAAATAGTATAGTGATATGCAGTTGGGGTATGTGCCACAGAACACATACAATTAAACTTACTCTGATTCCATGTCTGAGCTGGGTGACATCACAGGACCGATTACTTGCAGTGGGGAGGGGGGAAGAGAGAGGTTTAGCAGTTGACAAGGAAAAAGGCCAGTGCAAAAGGAGGTATCTCTTTGGAATGCAGCAAAACCCACTGTCATGACAGGATGCAGACACAAATACACACACACAACCACACTCAGCCATTTGCTGACACACACACTCAGCCATTTGTTGACACACACACACACACACACACACACACACACACACACACACACACACACACACACACACACACACACACACACACACACACACACACACACTCAGGGATTTGCTGTCACACACACACAAACACATGCACACAATTGCCAGTGGTGGGATCAGAACTCCTGCCTATCTACAGATCACTATTACAGTACTACGTAGCTATGAGACGTGCCACAGAGATTACACATTCGAAGGTAGTCAGACTGACCTTCTAAGATTGAAGAAAACAACAGGGAGACTGATAGTCACTAAGTACATAGCTGTAAACCTGTGTGTCTAAAGTAGGTGTCCATTACAACCTGTATGCACAAACAAGACACATCATCTGCAGGTAGGCCTGAGAGGTATAGTAGCACAACAGGAACCTGAACTGGAGTATGGACATCTCTGGAATGGGCAACTACTATCACTATACAGGATTACAGAGGGCATGCTCATACATTTGGTAAGAAAGGGCTTGTTGGATGCACTGACTCAAGTTACACAAGGTGGCAGTGGGTATACCCATACACTTAGTAGCACAGGGCTCTTTGGGATGAACTCCGATTCTAACCACTGAAGGCCACAGTGTGCATGCTCATACACTTACATGCACAGAACATGTTGTAATGGACTCCTATTGTAAACACACAAGTTTACAGCTAGGTACATCTTACCTGTCTGTATATATGCACATCATATTGGTTTACTACCTGATACCTGTATGTGGCCCATAAAAGATATATCTGTGTCTGTGCTGTGTGATACACATGTATACATGTACATGAAGTACTGACATATATATGTTAAGTATACACATTCATGCATGTGTGGACATGACAGACAATAGGTTACCGGGGTCACACAGGTGGATGCTATTTACAGCATGTGTCACACAACTTGCTGCCCTGAAAGGCATATACTGATAGCAGGTTGTGGACAGTGATATTATACGTGGAACAGTGGCATGTGCAAGCATAATGTGTGAGCCACCTTGTGTAATGGTACTGAAGTGCAGGTGTCAAGATGACATCTCCCGGTTGTGTTAGTAGTTGTCATTATTAGCAGGACTGCCACCCTAAGTATATCTCACATTGGTCATATACACAAGTTTTGCTGCTGTCCGTCACCTTACATGAGGCATTTGCTACCAAGCACATTAATGCCGCTCACAGTGATGTCATGGTACGAGTGGCAACTGCTAGACCAAAACAATGAGCCAATGTCCTGCTGTTATTATGAGGTTGTCCAGTGTCTGTCATTCCGGGCTGTCATGACCGAATGACGAGCCTTCAACACAGAGCACATGCATCCATGTTTCATGTGTGTGTGGATAATACCTAGGTCACATTTACCCATATAGCTGCATTCCATGACAAATGTCCTACACCCAGAAGTAACACCCTGACACCTACAAGACAATTGCATTGGATGCTTATGCTAGCCACTGCTAAATGTGTGGCTTTAGTAATCCATTTGCTCAATATAGAACCTACAATGGGGACTACTGACATCTGTGCAGTGAGGAACACCTGGCTGAAGGCTCTGTAGTGCATAATTGCACTACCACCATATAACTCAGATCCAGACATGTGGGCCACAACAGTGGTATGGACCATTCCAGGTGGTGGTGTACACATATTCATAAAGGCTACTCACATGTAAAGACCACTTCTCTGACATAACGCATCACAGATGAGTCAGGTGCAGGTGACAGTGGCAAATGCTGCATTATAGGTTGTATCCTCATATACATCCACCACCTTGTCCCCATACTACCAACACACATCCATATGTGGTATGACATAGTATGGTAGACCACCAGATATCACTCGATTGGTGGACTGTACCTAGGCCTACATCAACTGTGCAAAGTACCCATGTACAGACACAGCTGCATAATGTGTTATGCAATGCAATAATACCACTGTTTGTAACCAGCTCAGTTGTACACATACCAGGGTCCCTCAGATGTTGTCAGCATTTACACGGTCGACTGTTGCTGTACACCAGTAAACAGCACCCTCTTGGTTGGATATGACTTAACTGTACCTGCCCTGGATATGTACATCCCACACTCATACAACATAAATTACATTACCATAGCTTTCATTATCCTTTCTACATACAGGTGGCTACAGTCATTACACACATGAACATGTCAGATAGCATGCTAACAGTACAATAGGTTTGATATCTATGTTAACAGAGGTAATATTCCCTCTCTACTGGTCACCCATGACACCTATCATATCATACAACACCCCATGTGACATGTATGTCTTTAGACATGTCAACCTAATGCAATGCCTACAAACATACCAAGATAACAGGATCATAGGACCTACACAAGGCCTGTATTGACAGACTCAGGAAAATCCAGCTCTGCTCTGTATGTTCCTGAGTAGTCACAGGTGATATGTTCATGACAGGTACAGCCATGTGTGGCCACAACTCCTACATATACCCCATGTCAACAATTGCAAGCCATGCATGCTCTGTGCTGTCTGGACATTAGCCTTAGTACCACAATAGCCAGTACATGCTGGGGTGAGATGTTTACAAGCCACAGACTTTACACATGCTTGAATGAGTGTACTGCCTAGCTCTAACAGAGCACATTGCTGGCACTCTTCCAGTAAACATGAGGTGTGTATGGCAAATATGATGTGCTCACTGTTGACCATTACAGTGCCCTGGCTTCACCATGGCACTGTCAAGTAACAGTTTGTAGGAGCATGACATGGACTAATGCTGTGTGTGTCTCACTGATATGTGCTGTTGTCATATATGTACACTTGCCTACTAGCTGAAGATGGTGGTGTCCTACCAGTACATGAATACAACATCCATTATGGTGTAATGCTCAGCTATGTTTCACACATGGCATGGGGAAGGTGTGGAATGTATCCTCTTGAACTGCTAGTGCACTTACTGATGTAGACCGCATATGTGTACATGTATTGATGTTTGTGTAGATTCCATGTGTGTGCAGTGTCTGATGTCTGAAGGTGACTGTTGTCTTAGTACATCATGCTGTTTCAATACAGCCTCAACATTGCCAACTGAATATGGTGATATGCTCTAAGTACGGTAAGCCATACATGAGGTATGGACAGATGTTTGGACATGATTACTAAGTGGTGGGGCTTCTTTGCAGATGAATGATTACTGAGGACAGCTCACTGGTGTGTTACAACCAGTCCTACAATAACCTGTGTAACAGCTAAGGTCAGCTTTTGTTAATTGAAGTGGAAGACAGACAATATAGAATGCTGTAAGAGTGACACTGAAGGCAAACCTCATGACACCTGTAACAGTAATACCTCCCCTGTGCGTATATTGCGCATATGTCAGCACAGCTGGCAAAGGAAAGAGTCAGTAAGCTTTGTACCAGATGCAATAGTGCTGTACTTCTGTAGTACCTATCATGAGATAGGCAGGTGTTTGATTCACAGTACTGGCATGTGTGGGTGTGTGTCCATATATGTCACATATGTTTGGGAATACATCCCACATGTTATCACTCACCTGAACACTGTTGTTGACACCAGTAAAGAGTGAAGTGTCGAAAGAAAGGCATAGGCAGGTGGTTGAAACACACACATGTAAAGTGTCTGTATGTGTGTGACATAGGTGTATATCTTTGTGAATGCCACAGTGTGTGTGTGTGTGTGTGTGTGTGTGTGTGTGTGTGTGTGTGTGTGTGTGTGTGTGTGTGTGTGTGTGTGTGGCTGTCCGGTCCCTGGAGTGAGGCTGTATTTTACCATAGTGAAATGTTAATGTCCCCTCACCCATCCACTCAATGCAATCTAGCATCCCTGTTGATATTATCAATCGTAGATGGGCATTCTAACCACCTGTTAACATGTACACCCTGGAGTGTAACCTGTTCTTACATAGCCTAATGATGGACCCCCCCTCCCCACATACACTCACTGCACTGTAGTATCCCTGTCGATGTCCTCAATCTCAGTCCATTCCAACTACCTGTACATGTGTAATCTCTGTGGCACATCTTGTAATTGCATAGTACTATAATGATGAGATGCATATAGGCAGGGGTTTTCATCTGAACACTGGCAACTGCGTGTGTGTGTCAGAATGTGTGTTACTGTGTCTGTGAATCTCTGAGTGTGTGGGTGTGTCTGTGTTTGCATGCTGTCATGGCAGTGGGTATTACTACTTCCCAATGAGAAGTCACTATTTCCACTGGCCTTTACCCTTGTCATCCAGCATGCCACTCTTTTACCTCCTCTGCGCTCCAGGTAACTATACCTGTGATGTCACCCACTATGGATGTGACGGCTCTGAACATAGTAGCTTACTACACAGCGATCATGCTCTTGAATCATTAGAACAGTAAACATAATTGAAACATGGGAGAATATAACTGTGATATGGAAGCTACAAAGTGCATGCAGGTATTGTCATACTGACCTGTGGGTAGTCAACATGTACATATGGGACACTAACCGCAAACACCGACATCCCCTGGCACATGTAACTACATCTGAAAGATGAAGGCAGAATGTCAAGATCCACATGCTGTTAGTGTTGTTACACATGATACATACTGTCAAATGTACAAAATGCATTCTAAAACTGTAATACATGGTATGTCTGCTGCCTGTCAACACTAGTCAACAATATTAATCTACAAATGTCTACCAAATATCTTCACCCTGTGCATCAGACCATATGAACATGTCCCTGCACCAATGGTGTGGATGACAGGGATGCAGCACAGGCATCATCATATGCACAGGGTGATAATGTTTGCCAGAGGCCTAGGCTGCACCATTGGATGACATCATGTGTGTGTGTGTTAGGGCTTGTGATATCATTGGGCGTGTGTGGATGTTATGTGTGTGTGTGTTGAGGTGCCCTACATATGTTTCTAGTGTGTGTGTGTGTGTGTGTGTGTGTGTGTGTGTGTACGCATGCATACAGGTCTGGCATGTGGCTGGCCTACACAGGGGTATTACTGACAGCTGCAGACTGTACAAGGCAGGTTGCACAGTTCACAGTGTCTGGTCACGGCCACGTGACCTGCACCTGCCATGGGTTGCACGGGCACTACCAGACAGAGGTCCAGATTGGGTACAGTCTGATGACACATGTCCACTGGAAGCATGTCCCTGTTAGGACCATCCAGGACCATGTGCACGTGGCCTGCGGTGTCCTGGTATGGACTGCACAGCACCAGCTGCACTGCTGCTGCTACTGCCACTATGGGAGCAGGCATGTGCAGTAGCATGTTCATGTAGACCTTCAACAGGTGATGTAGCTAACCTATGTCCAAGTGCCCAATGCCTCACTCCCACCAAATGTTCCAGCACAGACATTCCATGATCAAGGATTGACATGCCACGGTCAAGGACTCCCAACATGACACCCAGTCATCTATCCAAAACATCTGCAAGATGATGGTGAGCATTTGCAAGTGCCTGGATGTTGTCAGTTAATGAATAGAGAGCAGCCCTCTGAAGCCACAGACCTTCTCTGTTGTGCCATTCAGCATGTGCCTGTGCCTCCATTACAGCCTGAAATATGCATCTAGTGAGTCCAGCTGATGTGCTTTGTCTCGCAGGGGCATGTTGGCCAGTGGTCCTCCAATGAGCAGCACTGGGCACATGCCTGTGTGGGACATCACCAGTCTGTTGACTGGGATCATGGTGTGCAGGCACACCTTCTATAGTCTCCACACTTCCCTGTTCCATGCTACCACCTGCCAACTGTCCTTCCTCTATGGCCAGTGGTGATTGGGTATGTGTAAGCAGGGGAACTGTGTGTGAGGATGAGGGGGAGACAGGTGGAATGGCAACCAATGGCACAGATTCATCCCCTGACAACCATGCCTGTGCCTCAATCATACAATCATCATTACTGCTAGAGTCTGTGGGGACACTAACATCAGGTGGACCGCAGGAGGGCAACGCACCTACATCAACACCTGTGAGGGGAAGACAAGAACTCTACATGTTATATCAGACACAGACAGACACAGACACAGACACACAGACACAGACAGACATACACAGACACAGACAGCCACACACACAGACAGACACACACACACAGACAGACACAGGCAGACAGACACAGACAGACACACAGACACAGACAGACACACACACAGACAAACACACACACACACAGGCAGACAGACACAGACACAGACAGACACACACACACACACACACACACACACACACACACACACAGACACACATGTTACATGCAGTTGATATGGCAGATGGCATTCAGCTTAGACAATTATAGTTTCAGCTTAGACAATTATAGTGGTAGTTATCATACATCCCTAAGTTGCACACAACAGCATGCATACATTATAGCAGACGGCATGCACCTTACACAATTATAGTGGTGGTTAGCATACATACCTGTATTGCACCATTTGTGTTAGTAGCTTATGACCCATACTTGCAACACACTGCATGCACTTTGCATCGTTGCACTGCACTGCCATGGTGTGTGCAACATATACGACATGCTAACAGACCATCGCTGACCTTTGTACATCTGCCACTGATGCTTTGTGTTGGCCACCACCTCGATGTGTGAGGACATGAGGGTATGTTGACTGCATACTATGTTTGCCTGAGCCCTAGCTTACATATCTCCCCCAAAGCAGTGCATGTCTGTTCAACATTATTCCATCTATCCCTGAGCTGAGTCTAGACATTGTGCATGTGGCTGTACACACATGTTTGACATGGCTGTCCCTACTTTGCAATGGTGCCACAGACCAACACAGATTTACAGTACACCGGCCTGCTGTGTGGCATACGACCTTGCCAATCACATGTAGTATGATATGTCTTCTGCTGACATGTTGAATGACATGCATACATGTGTAACACAATGGTGTCCTTTCCAAGCTACAGTACGGTAATGGTGTCACAATGCAGGGACATGTTAAACTAACATGGGCCTTCAGCTGATGCAATGTTATCTGTCCACCCTACAAATATGCAGGGACATACTGCACATTGAGCTGATGTGCATAGCCATTGTAGGGCATCATGTGGCTTCACAATTGCTATACAGTGTGAGATACTGACACAGTTTATAGGCATGACTATGTTCACATACAATACATATCTAATGTGGAATGTAACCCACATCACTGAGGTGTATACACACTAAACCCTAATGTGGAATGTGTGACACAGGTCACAGAAGGTATACAGATGACACTCCTGCACATCTGTAACCATATTACTGATGCCTGGAAACTATACCCACACATGGCTAACTTAGCAGTACTCTATGTCCCACATGCCATCTGTGTACCTCACACACATGAGGAGCAGGCATGACACTGATGTCTGACATCAGCAATGTGAATGTACTGTATCTGTGTCTTGATGTGGTTGTATGTGTATGTTGTGCAACACATGTATGTATTTGGATACTGTATAGGTGAATGCTTCCATGTCATGACACACTCAAGATGTTCAAGACATGTTATGTGGTGGTTTCATGTTATGCCTACACAAGCTGTGCACAGGCCTGTATGATGTTTAGTGTTTTACATCTGCAATATCACCATTACACAAAGGCCACAGTTGTATTGTGTTGAGCCAATGTAAAACAGGGTGTACACACATGTACATCACTTCTACTGTATGTGTTGCTTCATGTCTCTGGCCATCCTCCATGACCATGTGTACACATGTTCTGTCCAATTGTTGTGATGGCCATCTTCTTTCACATGTCAGTGTTATCTCATATGACATACACCCATAAATGTCATATGCTCCACTGAGGACAGGGTTATGCAGACAAAGGGTGGTAGGTATGGAATGTGAGACATGTTTTGCAGGATAGTTGAGCAGTGTTGCAGTCAGCTCACTACATATGTCAGATAGCACATGACATTTTGTGACATTCATAGCAAGGGTATAATCCACAAGGGTGTATCCCATAGGCCGGACATACTCCAGCTCCAACACATTCAGAGTGTGTGCACACATATGCTCTCTATATAGTACTGTTCATATTCCCAACATGCATAATGCTGATATGTAGTACCTGTCCCTACAGTGGAACACACCTCCACCATTGTAGTCACTGTTCTCCACACATCTGGCAATGACAGTTTGGAAGGTTTAGTGTAGGTGTTTCATATAGTCTTCAATTATTTCACATGGGTAAACACTGTGATGCATTGTAGGTCTGACCAGTGTGCATTAAGAGGACCACCATAGATTATGTGTACGTGTGTTATGGCAATTAATGCAATTAATATGTTCCGTGCATTATCAAGCCTGGTAAATAATAACAATCTCACCTGACACAGGCTGCTGTCACTGCAAAATGCCAGAGGTACCTAGACAGGAGGGTCACAACAGTAAGATCATTATCCACACCTGTGTGATAGCTACAGGGTGCAATGTCCATGTTAGCACATAGGCCAGTACAATACACTGTACTATGGAGTATACACATCTGTGCATACATAGAGTAGCAGACTGTAGTATGTGGCATGTGTGCATACATGCCTTGCATATGATGTTACATTGCATATTGTACAGTAACATATGTAACTATGTGAAATATAGTTGTGTTATATGTGCAGTAGTGACTTACCAGGCAACTCCAGGCTCGGTGGTTGAGGGACAGCCACCTCCACAATACCAGCTAAAGCTTGTGGATGGAGGTCTGCAGGTGTCCCCAGGTTGGCCAGTAGCTCCTCGGTATGTGTGAGTGGGGGCTGGGTGTGTGGCCCCCCCACCTGTTGCACCTTGTTCCCTGGTGATTGCATTAGCACGCTGTTTTGCCCGTCTTTTGAGGTCAGTGCAGTGTCGGCGCACCTGATGATAAGTGTGATTGTGACCGCCAACATAATTTACCCTCCTGTAGAGTTCCTCCCACAGGGCATCCCACTGCTGTGCATCCTGTGGCACATGGCTGAAGTGTGTTGTGTGGTTGTCGAGGAGGTATGGGACGAGGACCTCATCCTCCAAGTGGCTGTATACCAGCAGTCTGCTATGTGGCATACCTGGAAGACATAATGATGGAGACAGGTCACAGTAACTCACAGAGAACTACAGCAGTATAGCTGAACATACACGTGTATCACATTTATTAAGATTACAAATACATCTTTACAAATCTACATGATACTAACACCACTGACATGTATAAGTCATACACATTTGACACTTACTGGTGATGTGATGTTATCGCCATATATGTGTGTGTGTCATGTAATGACATTGCTCATACACCATGTGGATGTTATCTTGATGTGGGCATGTCTGTTTGCCTGTACTGGTGTCTTTACCTATCAGTACATGCCTGGATGTGTTCACATTAATGCAATTGACCTTAATGCTGTGTATATGTCACATATATAGTCATACATAGCCATTAGGGACATGATCTGTGACCCTGCAGACTTGCAAGCATGTATGTGTTTTGCCATATACATCTACATGGCACTGTACAGCTGTATAGCATCCTGCCATGTATTGCCTGTGTTGCACATGTGTAACACATGGGACAATAGCTAGCCTGATGGTATTTGCAGGGTTGGATACAAACTATAGCATGTATGGTCATAGTGATCTAGTAGGTTATATGCCCTGGGCCATTTATGAGCCTAGGCAGACAGGTTACCTAGCTGTAGGCAACAGACAGGTAAGTTTAAATGGCCAGTTCAAGCAGTGCCACAGAACTGATTCACAGGGTTACTGATATATTTGGCATGCGGTCATCACACCATGTCACAGAGAGGGGTGATATGTGGCTTCCCTGGACAGGGATGCATAGTATGGCAAGAGTATGTTAAGTGTATTGGACAGAGAGCTGTCAGGCATGTTATGATCCTTGTACTAGAAAGGTGGATGTCCATGATGTATCTGTTTATATGGGATCAGGATGTGTTAAGTGTAGCATGCCCAACACCTCTGGATTGGACATGGCTTTATTCAGGGTAGGCTGCATGCCACATAGTGCAGGTAGGGATTGGGAAGGGCAGTGTAGGCCATCTACACATGGGCAATAACCCTTAAAGGAAATATGTGATCTATTATGGGTCACATGGGTGTTGAGTATGGCTGAGCATTTATCTCTATATTCCTGGATGGCATCCTGTCATGATTAGGGGTGCCACATACAACTGCCTGTCTGGTGTGGTAAAGTAACTATCAAAGGAAAGTACTGTCCAGCTGCATCCCATACACACAGTTGCCATTATGTTGACCACTGCCCAGGTGGTAGTTCATGGGTACAGAGTTTTTAACATAGGGGATGACAATGCAATACTTAGCTATCAGATTGTGGACATATGTCACACACCACACATCTGACACACTAAGGCCCTTCTGTATGTTGAACGCAGCACACATTGAGTTGACTATTGCTCCTAGTTCATAGTCATTTGCAAACATCAATAGGCTGATGCCTTCTGTGTTAGTCTGTGTGGTATAGATAACAAAGAGGGGGAGTACCAGGAATGACACCTGTATTACTGGGGCTGGCACTGGTTTGATGTGCGTGTATTAGTCAGACACCTTCTGTAGTGTTGGTTCTGCCAGTAGTCCAGTTGCCAACCACTCCTGTGACATAGGAATATGCACCTAGTTTACTGAGTGTATCTGGAACACAGTATGGGTGATAGTGTCCTATGACCTGGCAAGGTCATGATATGCAGTGCAAATCAACCTTACTGTCACCTACATCTGTACCAAGTACATCAAATACATTGATCACAGTTCATGGCCATACAGACCAGACTCAGCAGCGTAGTTGTGCACTATGTCCCATTATCAATGGGTGTCTCCCCCTTTGTGGGGTGTGATACATGTTGCTGTGCACCATTTGGTGTGTACACAGCCTGACATGGAGCTATGATTGAACATGATGTGTATGTGGATAGCTGAATGTTCTTACGTTTGTGTAGGATACACCCTGGGATGTTGACAGGTCCCATGAAAGCTGTATGTATGGCTTTAGAGAGTGCAGCTTGTACCTGCATAGTCATTAGTACAGGGGCCCTGTAGTGTACATGGATATATTACTAAGTGTACCTGTTGGGGGGGTGGGAGTGGGTTTAGGTTCTCCAAGACCCTATCTGGATGAACGGGTGCTATTTCTCTAGGTGCAGTACTTCCCATGCCATAGTGCTGTGCAGCATGGCAGGTCTTGTGGTTACCATTATGATTAACAACACAGCTATGTAATGCTCTGTGCTTGGCCTCATAATATGTGGCTGATTAGTTTCACAGTAGCTTTGTGTGGTTTTATATGGTGTATCTGCATCTTACTGAGGCTGACCAGGGATAACCTACACTCATGTGTGTTCACTCTTGCAACAGTTACTACCTTCTGTGGTACAGTTTAAAGCATGGTATCACCAGTTTGCTTTCTTGTTTGTGTTGGGTTGAATCCTGGTTCTGTTTCAATGGCACAATCACTGCACATATGTGACTGCTTAAGGTTCATTTGTGCAGGATTCAGCATTTGCACATGCATTGTCCATTTGTATGGGTGCCCTGACAGTCACCACTCTCCTCTTAAAAAACATAACATTGGCATTGGAGACTAACTATGTGTAGCATACTGTTAGACCTGTTTGTGTGACTACTATGATCAAGGTCAGTGTGATCGATGGAATCCAACATGCATTGAGCGCAGGTGTTGGTACATGAGGAGTCTTCCCAGTTCATAATGAAATAGTTGAGAGTAGCCATTATTATGGTTCTGTCTCAGACCTAATCTTCCCCATTACAGCACATTATGACAGTTGGGAAATCCACGGCCTGGTCGGTGATCTGTCTCAAGATGCAATTTGAATTCCACTTTGGCACAAAGGTAGTTGCTCAGCATAATGCATCTGAACTTATGCAAGAGCAACTAGCATGGGGGTGTACATATCCTTCTGGAATATGGACACACCTGTGGCCCGTTAATTGGGTACATGGCGAGTTGTCCTATTTCAACACATTCCTCCCTTTTGTGTTTTAACCTGTCTGCATACACAACTGGGATAGGTACATCCCAGGTAGCTTAGTGTTAGGTTACTCTGAGGATGGAGTACATGGAAGTGGGTTCTACTCCTGGAAGGTGTTATTATTTTGCCTCTCAGAGTAAGCACTGATAGGAAAAGTGTGAATAATGCACATTTACACAGTTGTAAGCAGGTCTGCCCATGGTCTGCGCAACGTTAAGCAAAGGTTAAACCTGTGAAGCGCTTCTCCATTTACTGTGTTTCAGCGCCGCTTACCATTGGGCAAACCCATGGAAACCCGCTTACAACTGCTTAAGAGTGCTTTAATCCACCTGCATCCAACAGCCCTTATTCTGGCCCTCAGAATAACCTCACAGCCCTTGCAGGTCTTGAACCCGGGACCATGAACACCACAGTCACTGACTTTACCACTAAGGCATCTGAGATATGAACAAATGTTATGGTGCTTAGAATATACATTGGACTACAGACATTCCTCACTACTGAAAACAAACGTGACAGTTAGTTGGTGTACATATGTCTGATACATGTTAATGTTCATATGTTTGTGAAATTAGGTGTTGCAATGTGACATGACAGTGTGTATTATGAATGCAAAAGGTTCTTGCTTTGTGTCCTTTTTACATTGTCCTCATACTCCATGTATACCCCTCCAGTTCACTTATTGGACATCCGACCCAGGCCCTCCTTGATGCATGATTACATTATCCATCATTCCTCCCCCACCCCAATCTTCATATACACAACAACCACCCCTTCTATCGTTAATTAGGTCAATATTAATTATTATAATTCCAGAGCTGCATGTGTTTTGTGTACACTTCAATTCCTTTGGAGTGCTTCTGTGTCACAAAGTGTGTTCATAGATGTTTATATATATGGCTATTGATGTAACTGTATAATATATATTTTATATATATATATATATATATATATATATATATATATATATATATATATATATATATATATCAGCATCATCATCTTCTTTCGGCTGTTCCCATTAGGGGTTGCCACAGCGGATCACCTGTTTCCATTTCTTCCTGTCCTATGCATCTTGCTCTGTCACACCAACCACCTGCATGTCCTCTCTCACCACATCCATAAACCTTATCTTAGGCCTTCCTCTTTTCCTGTTACCTGGTAGCTTCATCCTTAGCATCTTTTTCCCAATATACTCAGCATCCCTCTTCAGCACATGTCCAAACCAACGTAATCTTGCCTCTCTGGCTTTGTCTCCAAACCTTCCAACCTGGGCTGACCCTCTAATATACTTATTCCTAAGCCTGTCCACACTCGTCACACCCAGCACAAATCTTAACATCTTTAACTCTGCCACATCCAGCTCAAACTCCTGCCTTTTTGCCAGTGCCACTGTCTCCAACCCATATAACATAGCTGGTCTCACTACCCTCTTGTAGACCTTCCCTTTCACTCTTACAGGTACTCGTCTGTCACAAATCACTCCTGACAGTCTTCTCCACCCACTCCATCCTGCTTGTACTCTCTTCTTCACCTCTCTTCCACATTCACCGTTACTCTGAACTATTGACCCCAAGTATTTAAACTCATCCACCTTCGCCACCTCTACTCCTTGCATCCTCACCATTCTTCTATCCTCCCTCTCATTCACACACATATATTCTGTCTTAGTCCTGCTGACCTTCATTCCTCTTCTCTCTAGAGCATATCTCCATCTCTCCAGGGTCTCCTCCACCTGTTCCCTACTCTCACTACAGATCACAATGTCATCTGCAAACATCATAGTCCATGGGGACTCCTGTCTGATCTCGTCTGTCAACCTGTCCATCATCATTGCAAATAAGAAAGGGCTCAGATCTGATCCTTGATGTAACCCCACCTCCACCTTAAATGCATCCGTCACTCCAACCGCAGACCTCACCGCTGTCACACCACCCTCGTACATATCCTGTACCACTCTTACATACTTCTCTGACACTCCTGACTTCCTCATACAATACCGCAACTCCTCTCTAGGCACCCTGTCATATGCTTTCTCTTAGTCTACAAAAACACAGTGCAACTCCTTCTGACATTCTCTGTACTTCTGAATTCAATGCTGAGTAGAATACAACTTAAATCCGATAATGGGCAACCTCGGTGAAATCAAAAGGCATGCCAGTCACTGATGCACCAAACGGAACACATTTATTGTAGAAAACACAAGAACCAAAAACAAAAAAGTTAAGTGCTTTCACTCATAACCATGAGCTTCATCAGAACAATTTCCACACAAACAATTCATTATTTAAATACTAAAAGTTGGCACCAAAATGGAACTTGTTCCCTTCCTTAAAGGGGTACCACAATTTTACTTACATGTGATTAATCTCAATAAACTATCTAATAATAATATTCACTTGCTTGACACTGCAAGGACCATTAAACCATAACCTGGCTTGAACATAATATATATTTGCTTACAATATGAATTTATTTGTAAAAAAGTGTGTGTGTTAGTAAGAGCAATATATAAAAAAAATATATAAAAAGAAACAATATATAAAAAGTACAATATATAAGAAATACAATATATAAGAAACTGATTGTAACCCATATAAATACATTTCCCAATAATACTAACTAGATATAAACCATAAATACCTCATACATAATAGATGTAATAGATGTATGTTGTTACTTGTTGTATCTAACAAGCTAGGGAACGATATTGTTAAATAGGTATTGTTGAAAAGTTTTTCTTGACAAGACATCAAATGATTAGAATTTAAAAAATTATTAAACAACATTATAAATATTTGGTTAATAATAATCAATTAATGTAAACTTATTCTATAAAATAAAATAAATATGATGTATAATAAATAATTGATTAGTAATAGATGAATGTGATAAATATAATGATGTAATAAATATAGATATTTTAAATCTATATAACACTATAAAATACTGTTAAAACAATGAATATGTGGTCTAGTCAGGTTCATTTACCTATTATCCCATTCAAGGATGGGTTTACAAGAAATAAAATCATTAAGACCTGGGGAAGTAGCTGCATTAAGGTATAGCTGCCACCAAACTTCCTTGTAACTTAATCATTTCTTTTCGTCCCCACCTTTGGGATTCTTGTTGATTGAATCTAAAATACCGAATTTAAATTTATGATTATTGCCCTTCATCTCTACATGCCTATATAATGCATTATTACCATCTTTTCGAGATATACTGTAAATGTGGTCATAAATTCTCTTCTTAAAATTCCTTTCGGTTTTTCCCACATAATAACTAGGGCATACTTCACATATGGCAATGTAAATAACCATCCTTGTGTTGCAATTACCTTCTTTTAATTTTACAATTGTGCTACAATTGTTAAAAATTTTTAATTTATGTCCTTCAAAAATGTATTTACATTGATTACACTTGCCACACTTCCTAGTACCTTTTGATATTTGCTTTGTCATTTGTTTTCTAGAATGTCCCTGATCATGATTGTTATATTCAAAAAGTTTCTTCATGTTGTTTCCCATTTTATATACCACCCCAGGTCAGTTTCCCACCACTTTACCTATACTGGGGTCAGAATTCACTACAAACCAAAAATCTAGTAACAATTTCCATAATCTTGTATGATATCGGACTATATGTTAATATAAAAGATTTTTGGTGTGTATTACTGTCAATACCCCCAAAGGTGGAATTAAATCCCTTCTTGTCAAACAAACCTGAACCTAACAGGGGTTTGTAATTCAAACCCCATTCACTTAACACATATTTTCCTATATTTTCCAACATAGTTAATGGATAATTCCTATCTTTGAACAAATTAGTAATATATTTAATTTCATCATGCATGTCCTGTGCGTTAGAGGTCATACGAGCAGCACAAATGCATTGCCCCTTAAAAATGTTCTGTTTCATTTTTGTGGGATGGAAACTATCATATGCTAAATAATCATTGGAGAAGGTTTTTTTCCTGTGTATTCTGGACTGTAAGCTGTCATCGTGTACGTATATATAGGTGTCTAAATATGCCAAACCCTTGTTGTTCATATTATACATAAATTTCAAGAATTTACTACTGTTGTTCAAAAATTCATTGAAAGTGTCCAGTTCTTCTTTCAATCCTTCCCATAATATATATATATCGTCCAGAAATCTTGAATAATGAAGGATTTTGCTATAATGCGTGCTTGGGAATAGACTTGTTTCTTCCCAATCAACCATGACAAGATTGGCAAATACGGGTGCGCATGCAGCTCCCATTGCTACACCTCTTGTCTGTTTAAAATATTCTCCTTCAAAATATATAAAATTGTTGTCCAGGACTATATTCATAAACTCCATTATAAGGCATATTTCATCCCATGTTAGTTTTGCATATTTTCTTATACTGTTACAAAATGCATCAAGTCCCTCATTTTTGGGAATACTAGAAAATAAATCAATCACATCAATTGTGACAAAAAGATGTTCCTTCCTCCAATTGTGGACAGGATATTTGCTTAAAAATTCCCATGAATCTTTCACCATATAAGGGATGTTGTTATAAACTGACTTGAGAATGATATCTATATATTTCCCTATATAGTATGTTTTGGAATATTTCCCTGACACAATGGGTCTGAAAGGAGGGTCAGATGTACTTTTATGTATTTTGGGTATCCCTATGAAGTTAGCCATGATAGGAGCCTTTACTTTCAAGTAGTCATATGCAGTATTAGAAATTCTTCCATCAATCAGAAATTCTTCCAGATAGGAATCTATCCTATGATGTAAGATATTCACTTCATTGATTGATATAGTTTAGTAGTTCCCAGAATCATGAAGTATGGTGTACATCTTCATGATATATTGCAATTTGTCATATATAACCACCCCACCACCTTTATCAGGTTTCATAACTCTGATCATGGAATTAAGTGTTAAAGCATCCAATGTATTTCTCTCCTGGTCAGTTAAGTTGTTGTTGACCTCATAAGCTTTCCTATTGTGGTGTAAAGAATAAATTTCTTTAGCTACAATTTTCTCATAAACATCAACTCTAGGGTGGTATGGGGGTATAAAGGAACTTTTCTTTCTAAAATCACCCTCTTGCTTATGACTATCATTCCCTACTTGATTGAAGTTGTTGTTGGATACTGGTTTGTTGTTAAAAAATATACCCAGATTAATTTTCCTTGTGAATTTCTTCAACTCACATAAACAATCAACCAAATTGAATCTGGAAGTGGGGATAAACTTCATACCATTTGCTAACAACTTGAAATGACTGTGATTGATTTCCAAACTCGAAAAGTTGTAAATTTTTAAGTTGTCAAAAGAATGTATGTTATCCTCCACTAATATAAAATTTTTATCATTGATCTCCTTCCCCTTGGGAGAATCCCGGGATGAACATGATCCTATTGATACTTGTTCCACTCTCTTTTCTCCTGCCAGTTCCTTTTGTGATTGTATTTTCCCCCATACCATCCCTGTTGCTTCCATTCCTGTTTCCAATATGGTGGATTCTGTATGTTTGGTTCCCTGTAAAAATGGTGTACATCAGAGTTGAATTCCGTACTACCATCCACATTTTTGTGTACATACTGATTGTTCCTTTCCTCTAACTTGTTCCTATACCTTTCGAACCATATATATGCTTCCCCTTTTTTATATTGTTCACTATCTCTACATAATTTTTTCTTTTTTCTTTCCTTTATATTAGTTACCCACTTCTCAGCAAACTTGAACTGTTTGCTATACAATTGTTCCCATTCTTTAAACAATAAATCATTAGAAATTTTCATATCCAGTGCCTCTGCTTCCTGGATCAAACCACTTAATTTAGCATCATTAAGTTCAATAAGCATGTTTAAAAATTTTAGACCACATTCATCAAAAAATTTGTTAAATTAGATATAGAATTTTCATTCAAAACAATACCCTTAGGTTTTTTTGAAAAATCTTAAACCCTGTGGTATAACTTTTAATGCAACACATTTCTGTAAGTAAACATTGTCCATTTTTAGTCCATTAATTTGTTTTAACATTTTACCCAAGGTAAAAATCATTTCTTTTAAACTACCCCCTGGTTTGCTAGAAAAAACATTGTTCGTTGGAATGCTGTTTTCAGTTTCCATGTGATAGCAAGCATTCAAAAATTTGTTCAAACATTGTCCCTTGTTAGATTCATTAACCATGTCATCTTTATAAGAGCTGTTATCCTTGTTTTGTACTGTGTTCACTGTTACTGACGAATACGTTTTCAATGAAGGCAGCCATTTGGGTTTAGTCCCTATACGTGTTGCCTCTTTGTCTATGTCATAAACTGAAAAATCAAACGATAGGTCAGGTAAATTAATCCTACTGTTATTGTAGGATTCAGTTATGTTTAAGTCAGTACGCTTTCCCTTGTTCGTCCCACACAACATTGCAGCTTGACCGTTCTATCACACACACTTTTTTACAAATAAATTCATATTGTAAACAAATATATATTATGTTCAAGCCAGGTTATGGTTTAATAGTCCTTGCAGTGTCAAGCAAGTGAATATTATTATTAGATTGCTTATTGAGATTAATCACATGTAAGTAAAATTGTGGTACCCCTTTAAGGAAGGGAACAAGTTCCATTTTGGCGCCAACTTTTAGTATTTAAATAATGAATTGTTTGTGTGGAAATTGTTCTGATGAAGCTCATGGTTATGAGTGAAAGTGCTTAACTTTTTTGTTTTTGGTTCTTGTGTTTTCTACAATAAATGTGTTCCATTTGGTGCATCAGTGACTGGCACGCCTTTTGATTTCACCGAGGTTGCCCATTATTGGATTTAAGTTGTATTCTCTGTACTTCATCAACACTCTCAGAGCAAACATCACATCTGTAGTGCTCTTTCTGGCATGAAACCATACTGCTGTTCACTAATCATCACGTCCCTTCTTAACCTAGCTTCCACTACTCTTTCCCATAACTTCATGTTGTGACTGATCAATTTAATCCCTCTGTAGTTACTACAGCTCTGCACATCACCCTTATTCTTAAAAATCGGTACCAAAAACACTTTTTCTCCATTCCTCAGGCATCCTCTCACTTTCTAAGATTTCATTAAACAATCTGGTTAAAAACTCCACTGCCATTTCACCTAAACACCTCCATGCTTCCACAGGTATGTCATCTGGGCCAACAGCCTTTCCATTCTTCATTCTCGTCATAGCTATCCTTACTTCCTCCTTGCTAATCTATTGTACTTCATGATTCACTATCCCTACATCATCCAACCTTCTCTCCCTCTCATTCTCTTCATTCATCAAACCCTCAGAGTACTCTTTCCATCTCCTCAACACACTCTCCTCACTTGTGAGTATGTTTTCCTCATTATCCTTTATCACCTTTACCTGCTGCACATCTTTCCCAGCTCGGTCCCTATATATATTTCATATTAATATGTAAAAGTAATACATATGTAGACTGGAATTTGTTGGTTCACAAACTACAGTACATTACAATGTACTGTACATATTTACACAAAGTGACTGTCCCATTTGTGATCATTACAGTGAAATGCATATGGTATAAGGTGTAGTCTCAAGAGCATGAGGCATGTATACACCTTGGATGGCTTAGTGGTAGGTCCAATGACTATAGTGTGCATGGTCCAGGGTTCAACATCTGCAATGCTTTACAAATGTTTTTTACTCCAGAATAAGGCTCCTTTATGCAGTTGTACGCATGCTTAAAAGTGTTTGTGAGACATCATAGCAGTGGTTAAACACAGTTAAAAAAACCTTGTAACGGATAACCTGTGCACGCAAACACGGCCACATCCGCTAACTACTCAGGATATATACATGTCAGTGAAGTAACATCTCCCTATGTGATGACATAACATTACATTCTCTGTTGACTATACTCTCCAGTACACGTGGGTTTATATGGGTGTTTTGAATGTTTATTATACAGATGATTACTACCTATATATGCAAGCTGTGGTTAAGGTATACTTTTGAACATGATAAACATCCCTGCCTTTATCAGGATTGGAACCTCGAATGCACAGATACTATGCAGATGCTGTAACCATTACACTGTTGATATTAACGTTGCTTCTGTCTATTTCCTATTTAGATGATTTCTATGTGTAAGCTAGGCTACGCAAAGGGCGGAGGCCCCCAAACTCACTGAGCTTCACATACTCTTGAAATAACAACATATAACAAATGTACTGTGAGGCATTACATTACATTCCTAACTACATTAGGTATAGCCCCTCACTGACACACTTCAAGGGAAACCTTGTTATGTGAATGGGTAACAGAATATACGCCCCTGAGATCATGTGTCCCAGAACCATGCAGCCAGGGGGTGGGGGAGCCAGTCCAGTTTGATAGCTGGGAGACCTGCTGGGGGAATTGAATGGTGTTGAATTGTCACAATAACATGCCCTCTTTAGATCACTATGTGCCCCTATCACCCTCCACATCCCCAGTCTTCAACAGCTTCCAGCAACTTTGCCTGGAATTGCTTTATTGGCTATGCTTGACAGAGGCTCAGTTACTTCATCAGTGGTGTGGGGAAAACCAACACACTGTAGCTATGCTTCTAATTGACTTTGGGCAGATAAGTAGTAGGCTATCTGTGAACCTCTAAAGTGCAGGCCATCACAGCCATAATATGTGAGTAAACAGACCTTCAGATCACAATATACAGTGAGAAATCACCATGTAGTCAGGAAACAGTTAAGTACAGCAAGAACATATAGAACACTGATACTTAGTCACTCCAAAAGCCTATCTTGGAAGCTAGAAGACTTGTATAAGTTTAAGGATTTCTATTGTTTACCAGTAGGTTACCTACAGGAGAGATGAAAAACAAGCACCGATGGGGAGCATACATGCAACGATACCATACCGGCCTATGTTTCAGTCTTAGGCTTTGGAATACTGGCCAAGGCTATTGCTGCCCCCATGGTGCCTTATTTAGGAGAGTTTCAAAGGTGAATACCAGCTCCATAAACAGCACAATAGCAGATTAAATGAGGGTTATGCTACTCAACACCAGGAGCTGTGATCCCAGCACGCTTGCACTCGCAGCACTCCTCAGGATGGACAACAACATTTGTGCAGTAACTGAGATATGTCTTAAGGCTCCTGAGAGTACACCGGCACTACCAGACTACAACCCACACCACACATTTCAGTCACAGAACATGGACTAACAGATATGGAGGGGCTGTATCCATATTCATCAGGGATACCTACACTTCCAGGTTAGTGGAATAGCATGAAACCTCTGAGATCATCCATGTGCAGCTAACATCAGCCACAACTGCAATGTAAACTGTGGCTTTCTACGGATCACCCTCCATGACCCAGGACCACCACTCCACCAACCTGAAGACAGTGGAGAACATGACAGTCCTAACGCACACCCTGGCATTGGTTGATGTCAACTACCATACCATTAACTGGGAAACTTACTCCAGTACTCACATCCAGGCCCAGCGCTTCCTGGAATTTATCACATCATATGCCCTGTATCAGGTGGTAACCTTCCTAATGTGAGGTGGAAACTACTAGAAGTAGTCATCACCAACATGGGCAACAGGTGCACTACAACAGAGGTTAACCGGTCACTGGTTAGATCTGACCATGAACTATTTACTGTTTCCACAGCCAAGCATCTCCCCCACCCATGGATACCACAGTGTATACCTTTCCTAGAGCTAAATTTACACTACTAGTGATGGGTGGGTGGTTTCACAGCCCCCACACTAAGGGGAAACACTGCTCAAGGTACAGACAGATTTACAGACAGATTTACAAATGCAGTCTATAAGCCCCTACATGGATGTATGGATCGTGCCATCACTGGTAAACCAAGACTCACTCCTCTTAGACAAGGGCACCAGTCTGGTGGACCTCTGCAATAAACAGGCTAGACTACAGAAGTAGGACAGTGTTTCAGACAAACAGCAAATCCCACGAAGGGCAGACATCCGTGATCACTATTAGTATGATACGTAGGTCCCACATGACATCATCCAAGGCTAACATCAGCAGGAGAATACGCAAGGATTCAAAAGATAACCACAAAGCCTTCTTTGGCTATGTCAAGGATCTATGTGGTGGCACACAGATTTGCACTGTGCCGGTGAAATATAGCACAAAATATGCTGACCCTACTGATATCACCAAAATTCTTGCAGATACATTCAGTGCATACTTCACCCCCTAAAGAGCCCACAACACTGCCTGAGAGGTACAGTATCCCACACATCAGAGACACACAGGTGGAAATTGCCCTCTCTAACAGCAGAACACAGCATCAATGGAGGCAGTTGTTGTCCCAGACTGCATCTTGAAAACTGTACAAGACAAGCTGCCCCCCACCTAATTAAGCCTTCCTACCTCAGCCTCTCCACAGGCTACATGCCCATACAATGGCGTGTGACAAGGTGGAATCACAACTGACCATGGTAAATACCACCCCATAAGCCTGACTAGCCTGGTCTGCAATGGTATGGTTCACATCCTCATAACACTCATTACCAAAGACATTGGTAACCTCCAAACACGTGACCCAACCCAGGTCAGCTTGGTTGAGTGCAGTTCATGCCTACTTAACCTGTTTGACGTCTTACATACAGTCACCAAGACGTTAGATGATGGGGAAGGGGGTTCACACATACTACCTGGACCTCACCAAGGCTTTTGACACCATTCACTCAGGAATTATTGATAAACACAACAGCCTGTACATACACCCATGCATCACAGATTGGGTTGCCAATGGGCTTACACATAGAACCCACATGGTACGACTAGCAGTCTCCAAGTCCAACTCTTAACCAGTCATGACTGGTGTCCCACAAGACTCAGTCCTGGGAGCCCTACTGTTTGGCATATATGTCTCAGATGTAAGGTAAACACAGGTGGACTACGGCAGACAATGTTTGGCAATGACTGCGAACTGGGAGCCATGATTGATAGTCCAGCTGACACAGATATTCCTCAAAGGGCCTCACAGAGAACATCACAGGGTGTCAACATCACAGCCTCCAGCCAAGTGCCACTAACTGCATGGTCATTCCATTGTGGAATTGGTACCCACATATTAACACATAAGTGGCAGCCACTTTAATACGGATGAGGTAATGGGGTATCTGGGGACTAAGGTAGATAGTCATCTCCCCTTTGACAATCATATCTCCACTGTAGTTAGTATATCCTTCTTTGTAGGCCATCTGATTACTAAAGGATTCCCATCTAGACATACTGGGGTTATAGTGCCCCTTTACTCATCACTCATCAGTCCCATCATAGGGTATAATAACCCATGTGGGATGTACTTCAGAAGACATTTCCAACATTTGGGAGGTCCACGAATGTACCTCACCAAGGGGAATACTGGCCTCCAACATATGGCCTATGCAGCCAGACTAAATAAACTCCTGCTTTACTCAGTGGCATCTCATTTACCCAGAAATGATCTCCGCTGGCCAACACAACCATGTCGAACTCAGGCTTGACGGATATGCTCCACCTATGGGAATCCATGTCACAGAGAGCCACACATGTAGTGAGCTGAACCTTGCCACAACAATAACTGGAAGATGCTGGAGGGACAGCTTCCTGTCACAGACACTCCCCATACTTTGGAACAACATCCCTAACTACATTATACAGTGACTCTCACTAACACTCTGCAAGAGAAACCTTGAAGAGTGGATGGGGAACAGTAGATGCACCCCAGAGATTCCGCCATTGGCTCTGCTCCACAGAGGGACAGTTAATGAAACAATTGGGGTGGCAAAAGCTGACACATTTTGGCTGGGCTTATGAATGGCCTTTGGAAGTTGGCCAAGTACCTACCTATGAATCTATACATACAGTATCTGCATATACTGTTCAGGTGTTGACTTACTTTGTGACAATGGCAGTTGTGTGTGCAATAGTTGAGGGCTGCCTATGTTGGATGCACACAGTGGACTGCCTATACATGACAATTTACAGGTAGTCTTGTGTGTGTGCCATCCATTTTTACTGTGTGTGCAGGTGGAGAAAGGTGTCAGTCCCTAGATGACTACACTGTCAGTGTGTGTGCTATACATTCCCTCTTTGCCAAGGCATGGGCATATTGGGAATGCCTCCATCTGCCTACTGGGGCTGGCTCAGGGTGTTCATGGTCTGAGTACTTCTGTGCCTGTGGGGCCCTTAGCAATGGTGGTGGGCTGTGAGGGCCTTCACCATTCTGTCCCTGCTGCAGCTTTTTCCGCATGACCATGTTGTGTAGCATGACACACACTATGAAGATGTGGGGACATGTGCCTAGAGAGTACTGCAAGGCTCCACCAGATATGTCCAAGCAATGGAACCGTGATTTTAGTATCCCAAACACATGCTCTATGATGATTCTGGTTTGTGCATGTGCCTCATTATGATGTTCCTGCATGGGTGTGTGTGCATTTTTGATGGGAGTCATCATCCACGGTTCCAGTGCATAGCCAGCATCCCCCACAAGGTGGCCATTTGGGATGTCCCCCCTGGCAAATAACTGATACAGCTGTGAGGCATGCAAGATGTGGGAGTTGTGATAGCTTCTAGGGCTGCTAGCACACACATCCATGATAATGCCCTGGGCATTGCACACAACCTGGCAGTTGATGGAGGGGTATCCCTTGAGGTTTATGTAGCGCCTACCCTGCTCACTGGGTGGTGACTTGATGTGTATGTGTGTGCAGTCTATTGCACCCATTACCTCCGGGTATTCTGCCAGACAATGGAAGAGATGCATATTGCTGGCCAACTCCTCCTGCGTTCGGAGGAAGTATATGTGCTCATTGGCATATGGTAACATGGCATCCAGGAACTGGTGTAGTTCCCTGGATGCTGATGCCTGTGAGATTCCCATGATATCCCCAGTTGGTCTTTGAAAGGTACCTGTAGCTAGTATTCTTAGGCTTACACATACCTTCGTATCCACTGGGATGGGTTCCCCTGTTTGTTCTGGCTCTGAGGCATGGCCAGCACAACTCCACAAGTTGCTGAAGGATGTCCCTGTCCACCCTGTAATGCTCTATCTCCAGATCATGTAGACCCTGGTAGGTTACCCTGGGTCTGAATGCTGTCCTCCTCCTCTGGTGCCTGAGGTGGTCATGTGCATCATCCTCCACACCACCTTCTGTCTCCAACACATGCTGGTGGATCAAAGCTATGGCAGCCCCTAATATGTACAAAATAAAAGTTCCCTGTCTGTATACACCACTGGTGTAGAGAGTATGGGAATACACAAATGTGTGTGAGGTGCTTTCACACTTTATAGTATTGTGCTATGGATGCTGCTGATGTCAGTGGGTGTGTATGTGTTATTCCAGCTGCAGCGTGTCTTAATTATGGGTTTTGCAATGAGAACCGCAAGTGTGGGGCCTTTACTGTGGAAATATGCTTGCCTGCCTTGATTAATCTGTTGCCCTTTTATTCACTTTTAGACCTGGATCCCCTCCCATTATCAGGCATGCATCCACCTGCCGTCTTTCTTGTTTTGTACTTTCCCTACCCAGTCATGGCAAAATGTGCCTTGTAGTTGATATACTGCAAATTGGCTTTGTTCTGCTTTGACACTTTACTGTTTTCTTTGCAGTACAGCCCCTCCCATTTCCTGTTCTACAGGTAGCTGCTTGCAGCCTTGTTAGCTGTTGTCAATGGCCCACTGTAGGCTCCTAGGTGTTAATTAGTCATTTGTACTCCAATTTCACTGCTGCAGGATTTGCTTATTTCTTTCCTATATCCTTCCTGTTTCAGCTGCAGTGCGTGCCATGCATACCCGTTTACCGGGTTTACGTGCGCTTTTATCTCCGTTCACATGCATACTCGGTTACCTTGTGTATTTTCAGCTAAGCATAGCTATGGCCAATTTGACACACCCCTATCCTGCAGCTTTGCATAGCTAGGGGCAGACCGGTTTAGCACGCTCCAATGTGCTTACAGCAATGGCAACACACCCCTCTCTTGATGTCATCTTTATCTCAAGGGCATACCTCAGTGTTATAATGCTACGCTGTGAGGTGCATCCTTACACCAGTGGGGAATCTGCGACTCACTATTACTCCTCTCATTTGCATGACATTGCCAACTAATTCCTAGCTACTGTGCATAACACTGTCACTGCCCCTTAGCAACCCTTGCACCATAAGTATGGTGTAGCATGCCTGCCATAGACTATTATGGGGAAATCATGATACGTGTTTTATTGTGGTTTTATTCTATATTTTTATATATTCCTCGCAATCCCCTTTGCGCACCGCTGCCCTGTACTTCCATGTCGCAATAGTGTGACTATATATATTAAATGTTAATTGTATATTTTGTACATTTTTTATGTCAATGGCTATATATTTAGCCATTGATATACATTAACAATATAATACATGTGTTTGGTCAGCTGTCATGGCTCCAATTTTATGTTTGCAAAAATGTAAACCGTTTTCTACGGTTTACATTTCTTCATGCTTACACTACGCCTGCACCACTTCCTGAATCGCTACATACCTTCATTTGCATGCTACACTGCTGCACATGGAGTAATTAGCATACAAGACTCGGGAGTTGTGCGAGCATAGCGTACGCAGGTAGTGCATGTGGAAACAGCTCGTACCTGAATCATTCGGCGGCCATATTTGGTGTTAAAACGCGATGCTACGCCTGCACCTGGCGCAAGCATCATGAATCCCGGGGTCACTCTTCTTAGTTTGGTTGAGGTAAACTGCTCAAAAATATAGCAATATGCAGCTTTGCATAAGCTGCATGACTTAGAATCCCATTAAGTCCTCCTGAAATATGTCTCTGAATTTCCAACCAAACCTTCTGTGCCATGAACAATCTTCTACGTATTCTATACATTATTTTATTGCCTATCAAATAGTCTGTTCTCTGTTTCATCTGTTAAGACATTGTATTCCATTGCCTTTTCTATCTTCATTACTCTTTGAAAACCTCTTTACAAGCAAACATCATGTGTTAGGCCACTTCCTGAACCCAGGCTGCATACCTCTTCCTCAACTGTCAGCATTTGTTTGAAACACTTGGTTTCTTCAGTTTTATTACTATGATAACCAGCAAGAGCTTTCTTTTTCTAGTTATTATATGCACATTTTTCCTTCACACAGTCTGCTTCTACTTTTCCAAAGTTCCAAAAGATTATATTATTTGCATTTCCTACTTATAAGATTACAATTTGTATTGCTATAGTATTGTTAATAGGTATGACACACCTCTGCATGTAAAGGTCAGAGTCCTTATCCCTCCTCCTTTCTGTTTAGCTCCATCACCCTTTCCTCATTCCTCCATTTCATACTTTCATTCCTACCTTCCCATCTCTCAGTAGGACCACTTGGAATAGGTAAGAACCCCTTTGGGCTTTGTCACCTGCTCTTTGGTCATGGAAGTGAGCATGGTCTGCTTCAAACATATGTGATGGTTCTTATTTTAGGGATGACTTGTGTTTTACAGTCAGTCTATATGTCACCTTAATTATCTCCTCTTCCTTCCTCCTCATTCTCCATACATGCCAGCACTGCCATCTGTCCAGCTTTCTTTCCTAGCTTTGTTCTCTTCTCTGTACTACCTTTTCCTCTCACTACAGCAAGCATTCCCTTCTGTCCTAACATTTGATAATTTCTAATGTCCCCTCTCTCTGTTCCTCATTTTTTATTAGTAGCTACATATGCCTACCCCAATATCCATCATATCCTCTGCCTTCTACTTTCCCCTTGTCACTGTTAAGATTGACAAAAATAAGTCTATACTATCGCTTGTAAGATATGGAGAGTCTGTGGGTTGATATTCCCTCAATACTGGCATCCCTTGTGCTGTCCCTATTAATGCATGCTCATCATTATTTATTTATTAATTTATTTAGTTATTTGGCATTTGTTGACCAGGAAAGCCTGACTGGGTCAGGAACCCATTTTCAGTGGAGGCCCGGGGAGAAAAGATCCACAAATTAGTACAATTGATAACATATATGGTAGAACGTTTGACAAAGCAAAAATACAATAGTCATCTGATTTACATTTATAGTAGAAACATACAAAGGAAATATTTTGGCTTGGAATACAAAATAAAACTTTTTTTAACATATTCATTTGAGAATTGCAAAGAAATCATTTGGCTAGTGTAGATAACAAAGTTATTTAATTTGCATGCAGATGAATAGTTTGCAGAGTTACAAGGTAGCTTGAATGGCATAAAAGCAGATGTTAAGTTGTCAATCTCGCCTTCATTCTTGCTGGATGGGTTCAGAGCCGAACCTCAGCTCTGACTCAGCCTATTACTAAAGCTCGAGAACTATTTTTACCGGCTCAAGGCTATCCTATGTCCCATAATGCTAGGTGTCATATACCCAGATCTCGTTTACCACTTCAGCTACGAGGTTGCATTTTTCACCGGCTCCAGGTCGTATTAAAAATTTTTTATATTTGCAGTTAGTTTTTGTAAATTTTCTCTTAGTAGTTTTTATTCTAGTAGTGTTAGTAGTGTACTGACTAGTTTTCCCCTCCTTTTCCTAGTAGTTTCTTCTCTCTCTCCACCCTTAAGGTGGATAGGCCTTCGGTCCTTTTCTTTAGTTGGTAGTTGGGGGTTCCCTTTGAGTGTGTGTGTGTGGAATATTGTTCCCTTCCCTGTAGTGAAGTTTAAAGTAGTTGCTGTGTGGGTCTTTTCAAGAGTTTTTGAGTGTGTTTGTACTTTGTGTGCTTGAATAGACTTTCTGTCCCGGTCCTGTGGTATCATGTCCAAGGATACCAAGGTCTCAGGATTTAAGAAGTGTGACTCGTGCTGTCAGAAGATGTCTCTGACAGAAGGTCACACTTCTTGTGTATATTGTTTGGGCGCTCTGCACCTGCAGGACTCTTGTTCTGTCTGCCATGCCTTCAGTCCAAGAGTCCTGCAGGAACGCAGAAACAAGCTCATCCTTAGGGGCTTGCTAAAGCCTGAAGGTTCTTCGATGAAGCCTCCGTCCGGTAGACCTTCTAAGCCTGCCAAACTGTCGGCTCCATATCCAGAGCCGGCACCGAGCAGACCTCCTTCTATCTCATCGGTTCCAGTCAGAACCGATGCACTGAGGCCTCAGTCAGCTCCGATTTTAGTGTCAGAGGCATCTCCAAGCTGAAAACATTCCCAATCTCCTTCCTTGGAGTCGGTGCATTCGGCTCCGAAGTCCCCTTTACTATCTGAGCGGAGCCATAGGTCTCACTCCTCTCGGTCTTCCAGGCTGTCAGATCACGACCTCGAGAGGGTAGTCAGTAGGCTCTTAAAGTCGCAGGCACTGGCCCAGATGTTGCATAGCCCTTCTCATCAGACAGTGGCTACATCAATGCCTGCTCAAATCCCTCCTCCGACTCTTCCTTTGAGCTCGGAGCCAGAGGTCATCGGGGTTAGCACCATTGGGGCATCAGAACCAATACCACTCTTGTTGGCTCCTTTATCAGCTCCAATACCTTCCTTGGTTCCGTCCTTGGAGGGATCCGGGCACCGAGACTCCCTCGTCGGCTCCGAGGGGCGAGTGGCATCGGACCCTTGTCCGACCCCGTTCTCCCTGTCGGAGCCTCGGCGCAGGTGAGTTCGGCCCCAACATCAGCCTCGGAGCTGTCCCTCTCGGTGCCGGGGGGAGCCCTTATCTCTTCGGAGTTGGGTCCCTCTTCCCTGCCTGATAGGGGCACCTTTGAGGTCATGAGGAGCATGCTGGCTCCCATACTGGCGCCAGGGTCGACCCTGTCAGCCCCTCCCTCTATGGTGCCTGCTTCAGCTTCTGCCTACCCTCCCAACCCCAAGCGTGGAGAACCAATGCTCCAGGTAGCCCCATTGGGCGTATCCTCCTCTTCCGAGGCCTCCCCGGATCCTGCAGGGGAGCTCCCTTGAAAGAGAACATGCAAGAGGAAGCATGTGGACTCCCCTGAGTCAGTCACATCAGACACTGACCTGGATGAGTCAGAAGGGTCCCCAAGGTCTCCCGATGAGGATGTCTCCTTTTCTGACATCCTGGAGATTCTCAAGCAGAGGGGGAACTGGTCTGCCCTCAACCCTTCCGAGGATGAGTCGGTGTACCTAGATGCGTTTGGTTCTCACCCTTCCACCTCCTGGGTGTCTCTGCCTTTCGACCCACTCATAGATGTGGTGGCTCAAAAGGTGTGGACGGCTCCAGATACTATGGAACCAACTCCCCGGAGGCCTACAAAATTTATTACAGCCCCTTCTGACAGGCAGTTTCTAACTAAGGGCATCCCTGTTGATGCCATGGTGGTGGCGGCGGCCACTAAGAAGGAGTTGGCTGCCCCTTCAGTACCTGTCCATCCTCCTAATAAGGAATCTAGGAGTATGGACAGGTATGGTAAGCGGATGTTTTCTTCAGCGACCTCTGCCATGTGGTCACTGAATTATTTGTGCCATTTCACCCGTCTTCAAAGAGACCTTCTCAAAAAACTAGGTTATACCTTACAGGACCCATCAGCTGCGGGTTCTCAGGAAAAGATCAACTCCCAGCTGGCGACCTTGAACTCGATTGTCAACTCCTCCATGTGACTCATTTCCTATGCAGCCGATGGGGTGAGTAGGGCTGCAGGCATGGGCGTTGCTCTAAGGAGACACGCCTGGATGTGGCTTTGTAACTTTGCTGACCCCTTCAAGGCATCCTTCACTAACACCCCCTTTGATGGTTCTGCCTTGTCTGGACCTCAATTGAAGGATACATTGACCAGGTGCGAGCAGGAAGGCAAGACTCTCTCTGCCGTGGGAGTCCATTTTTCCACTCCTTCTAGACCATATCCTAAGGGTCAGAAGAGTGGCAAAATGTGGTTCCGCAAACCTCAGGGAGTACTGCCTGATGCACGTGGTGAGCTTCCCTCCAGAGGCAGAGGAGGGAACAATAATAGACGCCACACAAGGGGCAGGGGGGGTCTGCAGAATCAGGGTAGCAGAGAATCTTTCTCTAACAAACCCTTCCAACACCCCTGAGGAGTTGCCCGACTGTCCACCTTTGGAGGCAGTCGGGGGAAGACTATCACTGTATCCAGAAGCCTGGCATTCCCTCATGCAAGACAAATGGGTACGGTCGATCATATCCGAGGGTTACAGAATTCCCTTTATTCACACCCCACAACAAGCAAAAGGGCCCCTTCCAGACATTTCACCCAGTCTGAGGGATCAAGCAGCACTAGAAATTTCAAAGCTGCTAAGAAAAAGAGCTATCCAGCCAGTCCCAGCAGACCAGCAAGGATCCGGAATCTACTCCAAGTTCTTTTTGGTACCAAAAAAGACAGGGGACTGGAGACCTATTTTGGATCTCAGCAGGCTGAACAAGTCTGTTCAAAGAATGAAGTTCCGGATGGTCACACTACAGTCCATTCTACCCTTTCTGGGTCAGGACAATTGGATGTGCTCTATAGACCTTCAGGATGCGTACTACCATATCAAAATGAACAGGTGCTCCAGAAAGTTTCTCCGCTTCTGGTCACTACCAATTCAGAGCCCTGCCCTTTGGCCTCACCACAGCCCCCAGGGTGTTTACCAAATGCATGGCAGTGGTTGCGGCTCACCTGAGATGACAAGGATTCCAGGTGTTTCCATATTTAGATGACTGGCTCCTTACTGCCACCACCAGGCGTCAACTACTCCAGTCCAGAGATTATGCTGTCCAAACTTGCAACGAGCTAGGTATCTCTATAAACTTCGAAAAGTCTGCCTTGTCACTTTGTCAGTCTATTACCTTCATAGGCACCATTTTAAACACTGTGGAGCCATCAGCAAAACTGCCTGTACAAATAGTTTCAGACATTCGTGATCATGTTCAGATCCTACTACAGGAGAGCAGAGTCTAGGCCAGATTCGTACTAAAAACCCTAGGCCTCATGGCAGCAGCAATCACATTACTCCCCCTAGCTCACTTTCACATGCGGATCCTGCAGTGGATGCTATTTTCCCAGTGGTCCTTTCAACAGCTTCCAATGCCACACAGCATTCTAATCACTCAGTCATGCAAAAGGCCCTTTCTTGGTGGACGGTCTCCCCTCAGGTACTCAGGGCACACCTTTTGTCCTTCCTCCTCCTGTTGCCACTGTGACAATGGATGCCTCCCTGATCGGGTGAGGGGGGGGCATTTTCAGGGCAGGACAGTCCAGGGCACATGGCAACCCTTTGAATGCCAGCTACACATAAATGTCTTGGAAATGAAAGCGGTACTTTTAGCGTTGCGGGCCCTTCAAGATTCTCTACCCACCAGGACTATTGCAATTCAGACAGACAATATGTCTGTAGTGTGGTACATCAACAAGCAGGGTGGAACCAGATCCTACCCCCTATGTTGAGAAGCACTCAGACTTTGGCTGTGGGTGATCTCTTCTCAACGGTTTCTGGAAACAACGCATATCCCTGGGAAGTCCAACGTCATAGCGGACAGGCTGAGCAGAGCCATTCTCATGCCCCACGAATGGTCTCTCAACCAGCTAGTAGCGGAAAGAATTTTCAGAAGGTGGGGTGAGCCTTGTTGCGACCTTTTTGCAACCCCCTCAAAACAGCAAGTGCCAAGACTTCTTCACCCTCTTCCCTCTCCCAGGTCTTCCCCCCCAGAGACGCTCTAGTCCACGATTGGCCCCGGGGTCTTCTGTACGCTTTTCCCCCTTTTCCCTTAATTACTCAGTTAATCCAGAAAGCAACTGCTTTGAGAATGATCCTTATTGCTCCTTACTGGCCTCGACAAGTTTGGATTCCGCTCCTGCAACGTCATCTACTGGAACAGCCCTGGCATCTGGACCCAGTGCCAGATCTTCTGACCCATCAATTGGGTGGGCTGCATCAATCCCTTCAATCTCTCAACCTCACAGCTTGGTTGCTCCACTTCCAACCCTAGCCAAGCTTCCCTTAATCTCTCATTCAGTTCGCGACATCATTCTCACTTCTCACAAGTCTAGTACCAGAAAGACTTATGCTAGCAAATGGAAGCTTTTCTCTGTTTGGACAGGGGAAAAACAAGTGGACCCTTTTATGGCTCCTGTTCAAACAGTTTTAGAGTTTTTGGCATAACTTTTTCAAATGGGTTCTTCTTCAGCCACCATCAGAGTTCAGCTGGCAGCTATTGCAAATTTCCACGTCGGCTTGTCAGAGACTAGCATTATGTCCCACAAGCTCTGCAAAGCCTTTCTAAAATTAACCTTCTTACTTAGGCCTCTGGTAAAAGATCCTCCCCCTCTGTGGGACCTAAATTTGGTGCTGTCATGTTTAATTCTTCCTCACTTTGAGCCGGCGGCTTCCTGTTCATTAAAGCTGCTGTCGTGGAAAACTCTCTTCTTAGTAGCTATCACTTCAGCAAGAAGGGTATCAAAGCCCTTTGTGTTCACCCTCCTTACCTTGTTTTTCACAAAGACAGAGTGTCACTTAGGACTAATCCATCCTTTTTACCCAAAGTAATCTCTGAAAAAAATCTGAATCAGACCATCGATCTGCCTGTCTTCTTCCCAAATTATACCAATAGGGCTGAACGAAAGTTACATTGTTTGGATGTTCACCATCAATTATGCTTCTACCTGGATAGAACTAAGCAGACAAGGAAATCAGACCAGCTCTTCCTCTCTTACGTTGAAGGGAAGCAAGGCCTGCCTGTTTCCAAAGTAACCTTGTCCAGGTGGTTGACCTCTGTTATCATGTTGATTTACCAATTGAGGCATAAAGAGTTCCCTTCTAAGCCCAGAGCTCATTCAACCAGAGCATTAGCTTCTTCAGTAGCTTTTCAGGCAAGATTGCCAATGGATTCCATTTGTGCAGCGGCCACATGGGCCTCTCCTCATACCTTCATTTCTCATTACAAGCTGGACATGGCCTCCAGAAGCTGGGCTGATTTTGGTTCCACTGTACTCAAGAGTCTGTTCCATTGAGCCACCCAGGACCCAGGCGCTAGGGACGCTGTCCCATCCAGCAAGAATGAAGGTGAGATTGACAACTTAACATTGAGAAGTTATGTACTTATTTATTTTTATTTATTTTATTTTACATTTGTTAACCGGGCTAGTCCAACTGGATACATGTCCATTTTCAGTGGAGTGCGAGAGGAAAAAACCACTAACTACTACTTAAACAAACATAAAAAAGTACATAAATAAATAAACAATTAAAAAAAGATAAACTAAAAAAAATATCTTACAATAGTATAATACAATCATTGCCATAATGTTCCATGTCAGTTGTCTTCTTCTCGCCTTCTTTCTTGCGTCCCACCCTCCATCCCCCTAGCCATGGAAAGACTGAGAGTATCTTGTGAGATTTTTTGTCACTAGAGTTATCTCCTCAGCTAGCTCTCTTGCTTCTCTTGGTAACTATTATAAGAGATATGTATATATTTACAAGAGCTTATATATATATATATATATATATATAGATATATATATATATATATATATATATCTATATATATATATATATATATATATATATATATATATATATATATATATATATATATATCTGTATATATGTATTCTCTGTTGTGGTGGGACATGTATGTCCATAGTGTTAGCTATCAAACGAAATCTGGGTATATGATGCCTAGCATTATGGGACATAGGATAGCCTCGAGCCGGTAAAAATATCTCTCGAGCTTTAGTAATAGGCCAAGTCAGAGCCGAGGTTCGGCTCTGAACCCATCCAGCAAGAAAGAAGGCGAGAAGAACACAACTAACATGGAACATTATGTTAAGTACATAACTTCTCATTAGATTCCAATGTCTGAAATTATCAGCAAGGTTGGTTAGTTTATTTAATTTGAAGAGTTGGAAAGTTAGTGGCATGGTTTTAAAGGTAGTTAGTCTAGTTGAGGTGCATGTTTTCAGTGTTATTTAGGTGATGTGTAGGTAGACCTTTGTAGAGTAAAGATAAAAGAATGCAAAGGTCAAAGTGGGATGAGCAAATTAGTGGGATATGGAGTTACTCAGGGGAAAAAAGTGTTAGTTTAAAGATGACAGGAGGGAAGTATAGAGGAGGAAGGGAGGAAAGAAAAGAAAAGGATGCAGGGAGTGGAAGGGTGAGTGGAGTTGAGGTGGAATGGGAAAGAGTGTATGTAGGTTTATTTGAAGAGGTGCAGATGTTTGCTTCTAAGAGGTCTTTCTTTAATGTGAGTTTTTGAAATGATTGTGGTTAAATGTTGCCCTAATGTCTGATGGTAAGTCATTCCAGAGTTTAGTTACTGAGTAGGAATAGAGACATTGTCCTGCTTTTTTTTGGTCTATGTAGGGTTAATAGTTGTTTGTCTTCAGATCAGGGGGTCCTGGTGGGTAGGTAGGTTTGGAGGAGAGAGTTCAGTGATGGGCAAGTGTGGGGTTGATGTATTACTTTGTGTGCTATATTACACTGGTGGTATTATAGGAGGTGTGGTAATTGGAGCCAGTTAAGGGTTTGAAGAGCTGTGCAGTGGTGAGTGTTGTGGGGTGCATTTATAGCAAATTTGGTGATCTTATTATAGCAGGATTCCACTTTTTTTTAGGGTAGTCTGGATGTTTGTCAGAATGGGGGCTGCATAGAGGAGAGAGGGGAGCAGGTATGTAGTAGCAAGGTGGTTGTTGTGGCTGAGTTCATAATTTTTTTGTGGCGGTATAGCATTCCGAGTTTGCAGTGAGTTTTCTTGATTGCATTTTGCATATGTAGATCAAATGAAAGCTTATTGTCTATGGTTACAGCTAATAGTTTGGCTTGGGAGACTACTTCTAGTTGGGTTTTGCTAAGATAAAATATTTTAAATTTGGTTGAGAGCTTTTTGGGGGTGAAAAGGAAGAGCTTTGTTTTACTTTTATGCATTTTCATATCAGTCTTATCCTGATGTTATCACATTCTTTTCACATCTTGAATAATTCACTCATTGCATATTTAACTAACCCTTATGTCTCTTTCATTACACATGCCATAACACACAATCATTTTTTTCTTATGTTTTAGGATTTGTATTCAGGTCTGACAAGCATGTCTACTTACTTTTGGTTTCACATGTCTCTTTTCTACCAGTTCATGCAATGCATCATCTGTACAGTCTTTGGTCCTTCAGCAATTTTATCTTTTCAGTGTATCTTTTTCACACACACCTCTCAACTTATCATCATTGTTATGCAGCAGCCCTAAATGTGCTTTGCATAACCCTACTTCATTCAAATCTTTTACTAAATCAGAGTAATTTGTTTGCAAAACTGTTTTGTTCTCTTTTATTGTTGTTGTTTGTCTCAGCAGGCAAGGCAAGAATCCTGTGATAAATTAATTCCTACCTGGGGTGCCTTATTAGCCCATTTGCCTTCAGCCCATGATGAGTGTTTGATGACAGGGTGTGAGACAGCCTACTGGTGTAGTGGTGTGGCCTACCTCTTACAAGTTAACCCGTTCTTAGCATAAGAATACTGAAATCTGCTTGTGTGCTACCAGATGGGGAGGGGGCACGTCTTCTGAATACTCCCTCAGCTTCTATGCATGCATACAGGCAGCATGTGCTCACAGACGTCTACTTCATGATGCAACATCTATGATCCCTCTAAGTATCCCCCATTTTACAAGAGAGAGTGGTCTCCCTCCAGCTAGGATGAGCAATATGACAGCAGTCCCCATTCCCATCCTCTCCTGCAAATTCATATATGGGGTCCGATCTGCCAGGTAATTTTTGGTCAGCTGCACTGTGTTCAGGGGTTAACTCTTTATGCCATGGGAGAAAATTGTTTTGCTTGCTTTATGCATTATCTGTAATTAAGTAGATGTACATGTAAAAATACTGTGCACTTTCATTTTCCTTCAGCTGCAGACACTTCTGAGTATATCCTTATCCTTCCTCAGCTATTATCTCTTTCTTCTTCTTTGTTTTCATTTTATATTGCAGCCTATCCAACACGATTTGTCTTCCTAGTGTGATGATCACTACTGTTAATCATTTGCATAACAAGAAGCCTCTCCTCACAGTAGCAGCAAAGATTTGCAGCCACATGTAGATACAATAAGTAAACAATGGAGGGTATTCATAATTGTTTTTGCAAATGCAATAGAGGTGCTCCTGATATTTATGAATGAGCATAACAAAGGTGAGATTCACAGAAGCCATTTATGCTAATGCAAAGTGCCTTATGTATAATTTGTTGCAAATGACAAATTTTGTAATCTGGTATATGCTAATGAGGTGTTCTTGCGAGCCACAGTCTAATATCTGCATGGTGTGCACATCCTTTGTTAAAAGTGGTACTCCATCAATGATATCTTAAGTTGCAATCCATAAACTTGCCCCCAGCCAATCCAACAGTAGTTTGTCCAAGTATGCACAAGCACTTCACATATGCACAAATGAATTATTTCCCTCAGCAACCCCTTCAGTTGTTTTCTAAGAATGCATAACTACTAAAATGACAAAAAATAAATAATGCTACCAAGTAATCACTTCAGTAGTCTGACCATGTATATATAAACAATTAAGTGACACCAAAATGAAAGATTTCAACTTTCTGGCTTAAAAATGCGTGTGTTTGCACATTTTTCACATCATGCAGCACTGTGAGGCAACAGTTAAACTATTACAGGTGCCAGAAAGTCTGCTCTTCAAATTTTCCCTTAGAACTAGCTGGTTTCTCAGTAGTAGCACTAAAATCTGAACCCGTGACTAGCACTTGCTCTAGAACCTGCTGGAAAGCACTAGGAAGCCTGAAACTAATACAAGCACTCAACTCTCCTTGTCAATAAGGAGAAATTAATCATAGGCACTAAGCAGCCTATAACTGCTAAGCACCTTGCAAAGGTAAGGGAAAACAGCTCTTATACTTTACAAAAAAAAAAAGCACCTAAACAGGCATGTCCAAGGGTCAGCTTCCGGTGATTTCTCCTGTCCACCTGGTGAATCTGGACATACTGGGGCAATGCGGCAACTGCCTCATGTACACAGACAATCCTCTCCTCCTACCACCCAACACTACAACCTGCGAGAGATACACTTACATAGCCAAACTGGAAGCAAAGCTCTCTCCGGCCAAGATTGTGCTAGACTGTCAAGAGAAGAAGGTTAACACCTGCACTACACCTCAAGCAACTCATAGCCCTTCAAAACCCACACCATCAGCACCCACACATAGCAACACTAAACCCACATATGTGGAGGCCCTTAACATTAACCTGCCCAAGCAACAAGGATCTCCGAAGCTGAAACGCAAACAAACACCAGTCACAACCAAAGTGACACATAGCTCACAACACAAGTGTGCCACCCAACAACAGCCCCTAAGGCAAGACATTGTACCCAACACTTTAGTCATAGGTGACTCTATAGTCAGGCACACTGATATCCCACTCACCAGGCTGAACCAGGAGAAAATTACAGTCAGCTGCCTGTCGGGTGCCAGGATCCGCCACACAATGCATGCACTCATGTCACTCCACAACAAGTACAAATATGACTCTGTCATTGTCAATGTTGGAGTGAATGACTTGAGACGTACCTCCCTGGACTACATGAAAAGAGACATGGAAGAGCTCTTGAATCATGTGGCCCAGGCAGGTATGACCCTATCCCTGAGTAGCATCCTGCCTTCACCTAGAATGATACCACAGTATAAGGACAAACTGATTGACTTCAACAATTGGCTAAGCTTCTGGTGTCATTCAAAGGGGATTCAGTATCTGTCTGCCTGGGAAGACATGATCGACAAACCACAATGTTTTGCCAGAGATGGTCTACACCTGTCACCCCTGGGATTCGGGTTACTGGCTAAAGCACTTGCCATGCCTTTTTTAGGCAAGGTTCAAAGGATAAAACCACCACCATAACAGATACAAGCATGTAAAATCTGAAGGTAATGCTACTCAATGCTAGAAGTCTAAACCTCAAAATGCACTCTCTCGAGGCACTCCTAAAAATGGAGAACATCGATATCTGTGCAGTAACTGAGACCTGGTTCAAGGCTCCAGAGAGCACCCCTGCAATACCAGGCTACAAGTCTTACCACACTTTTCGGCCGCAAAACCAAGACCGAAATACTAAAGGTGGAGGAATGTCCATATTCACCAAGGATATTCACACCTCCAGGCTAGTTGCCCAACACAATGCATCTGAAATTCTCCAGGTGCAACTAGCACTAGGTAAGACTGCAATCCAAATTTTAGCTTGCTACAGATCCCCCACCATGCCCCAAGATTCTCACTACACCTTTCTAAACATACTGGAAAATATTAAGATACAACCAAACACCCTAAAACTGGGTGATTTAAACTACCCTGTCATTAACTGGGAAAACTACTTGGGTACCAACCCCTTTTCCCAACGGTTCTTGGAATTCATAAACTCCAACACCCTGGATCAACTAATCCATTGTCTCACTAACCAGGGGCTCCAATATCCTAGACCTGGTCATTACCAACATGGGAGATAGATGCTCCACACCAGTGGTCACCCCCTCATTGGTCAGGTCTGACCATAAGCAAATCACCATTGACATCAACATCCCACCCCCACCCCCCAAGTAAGGAAACCTCCTTAAAAAACTTCTCCAAAACCAACGTCATGCTACTGAAGTCAGAAGTGACAAACGTCATGGCACCCATGCAGACGGGAACTGATAGTTCGACTGCAGAATCCTACACTAAGGCACTGTACGAGCACATCAACTCGTGCATGAATTGTGCCATCCCAAATAGAACCAAGATGCTGTCCTCCAAAAAAAATGAAGCCAATCTGGTGGTCCCCTGCTATAAACAAACTATACAACAGAAGGAAGAAACTGTTGCAGAAAAGAGGAAAATCCCAGGATGCAAAAAACTCTCTCACCAGCCTCAGTAAGAAGCTGAGATCCCTCATAAATCCTCAAAAGCTAGTTACAAAAATAAAATTGCCAAAGATTCCAAAGACTACCACAAGGCATTCTATAGTTATGTCATGAATCTAAATAGCAATGCTCAGATCTACTCTGAGCTACAACAGAATGGCATTAAATATACTGATCCCAAGGATACTGCCAATATCCTGGCAGATCGATTTAGTGCCAACTTCACCCCCCCCCCTCACCCCCTAAAGGGCCCATCTCAATACCAAAAGATTGCCAAATTCTGGTAATCATGGCCACACAGGTAGAAACTGCACTCTCCAAAGCTAAGAATACAGCATCCATGGGACCAGATGACATCCCAGGCTGTGTACTACATGAACTACAAAATAAACTGGCACCTCACCTAAGTGTCATGTTTAATCATAGCCTCACCTCAGGCTTCGTGCCCACTGAGTGGCGCACAGCTACAGTTATCCCACTCCACAAGGGGGAATCCACCTTGGATCCCGGGAACTACCATCCCATCAGTCTGACAAGCCTGATCTGCAAGGGCATGGAACGCATTATCATGGAACTTATAAACAAAGACATTGGCAACCTTCAAACACTGGAACCCACCCAGTTTGGGTTTGTGAAGGGCCGATCTTGTCTCCTGAATCTGATTGACTTCTTTGAATCCATCTCCAGAGCTGTGAACGAGGGTAAGACAGTCCAAACAGCTTATCTGGACCTCGCCAAGGCCTTCAACACCATCCCCCACTCTGGAATCATAGATAAACTTACTAAGCTTGGCATAAATCCCTACGTCACTTGATGGGTTGCCAACTGGCTTACTGACAGAACCCAGACTGTAAAAGTAGCCAACTCCAAATCCAGCTCAAGACAAGTGACAAGTGGAGTACCTCAGGGTTCAGTCCTGGCACCACTCTTGTTTGGCATCAACTTCTCTGAAGTACAGGCCAACAGTAAGGGACTCTGGCTAACAAAGTTTGCAGATGACTGCAAACTGGGAGCCATTATTGAATCCCCAAATGATGTGGATATTCTACAAAAGGGCCTTACAGAAACAGATGCCTGGTGCCAGAGCCATAGGCTCAAGATTAATGCCAAGAAATGTATAGTTATCCCCTTTGGAAAAAAAACATGTACCCATGAATTACCACATAGGTGGCAGTACACTAAACATCGAAAGTGTGATGAGAGTCTTAGGGACACAGGTGGACAGTGGTCTCACTTTTGATAACCACATCACCACAACAGTCAGGAAATCCTTCTATGTGGCACACCTCATCACTAAGGGCTTTTCATCCAGAAAAAAAGAGGTCATTGTCCCACTGTACTCATCCCTCATTAGACCCATTACAGAGTATAATGCCCCATTTGGTATGTACCTCACAAGACATCTGCAACAGCAGGAAAGGCCACAGAAATACCTCGCTAAAAGAATCACAGGCCTAAAGCAGATGCCATATGCTGACCATCTAAAAAAACTCCAGATATACTCTGTGGCATATCGTCTACTCAGAGATGAGCTCTGCTTAACATACAAGGCCATGTCAAACCCTGAGCTGTTGGACATGCTCCACTTAAATAAATCCCAATCCCTCAGAGCCACACTCTCCAGGGATCTAAACCTTGTCACCACAATGAACAAAACATGCTGGAGGGATAGCTTCCATACTCTGGAAAACACTGCCCATACATGTCAAGCAAAGCGCCTCCTTGGCCCTCTTCAAAAGGAACCTTGATGATTGGATGGGAGATAGGAAATTCACCCAGGGGATCATGGCAGTCGCCCTGCTAGACAGGGGTCAGGAGAAGTAAATATTGTGGGAAGAAATATCCAGGGAATTGTTATGGCTAGGCTTGTAATAGGCCCTAGGGCTGATAGCCTAGTACCAACCTATGAACCTATGAACCTATGATCTCTTCAGTCATTTGACAAAGTGCGCACAAGCACTAAAATGAAACATTTTCACAAGTGATCCCTTCAGTAGTTTCACCAAGTATGCATGAGTGCTAAAATAAAGTGATTTCCCCAAGGACCCCTTTAGTAGTATGTCCTGGTATGTTCAATCAGCAATAGGAAACATTTCCCTCAGCAATCTCTTCAGGTGTATGTCCATGTTTGCACAAGTTCTTCATTGACATCAAAATAAAACATTTGCCCAGTGATGCCTTCAGTAGTTTAACCAAGTATGCACAGGGAATAACATGAAACAATTTCCCTAAGCAATACCTTCACCAGTAAGTTGATGTATGTACAAGCACCAAAATGGAACATTTTTCCCAGTGATCCTTTCAGTAGCATGTCCAAGTATGCACAATTAGCAAAATGAAGCATTTCCCCCACCGATCCTTTTAGTAGTTTAACCAAGCATGTATAAGCATCATCAAAATTAAATATTTCTCAAAGCAATCTCTTCAGTAGTGTGTCCATGTGTGCAGAAGCACAAAAATAAAAACATTTCCCCCAGAGATCACTTCAGGAGTATGCCCATGTCTACACAAGCACCTCACTGATAAAAAAATGAAACATTTTCCCCTGCAATTCCTTTGGTGGTTTGTCCATGTATGCACAAGCACCAAAAATTAATAATCTCCTCCAACAACCACTTCAGTAGTTTGTCCACGTTTGCAAAAGCACTTCACTGACACCTAAGTGAAACTTCCCCCAGTGATCCCTTCAGTAGTTTGTCCATATAAGCACAAGCACCAAAATGAATCATTTCCTCCAGCAACCTCTTCAGTAGGTTCACCAAGTATGCACAAGTGCAAAAAGAACCATTTCTCCAAGCAATCCCTTCAGTAGTATGACCATGTATGCACAATTACCAAAAAAAATGAACTATTTCCCAAAGTTATCCCATCATTAGTAGATCTGTAAAGGGGTTTGTCCATTGCTCTGCAGGCACTTCACTGACACCAAAATGAAACATTTTCCACAGTGATCCATTCAGTAGTCTGCCCATGTTTGCACAAGCAGCAAATTGAATAATTTTCTTCAACAACCACTTCAGTAGTTTTTCCATGGATTCACAAGTGGCAAAATGAATAATTTCTCCAATGATACCTTCATTAGTTCATCAGTGCATGCACAAGCACTTCACTAACACGAAAATAAAACATTTCCCACACTGATCCCCTTCAGTCATTTATCCATGCAAGCACAAGTACTAAAATGAATAATTTCCCCTGATGACCCCTTCAGTAGTTTGCCCATCTCTGCACAAGCAGCAAAATTAATAGTGTTTCATATCAATCATTGCTGCAGTAACCTTAGCTTTATGGCTTATATTCTGCCAGTGATATATAAGCCAGCCAGATTACAAAGCTTCAGGGGACATTCCATGCGCCCAAACTATCAAGCAGATTGAGCTGAGCTGACTAAAAGATAAGTTTGGGCACAAAGTCCTTCAGAAATTTACTGCTGCCAAAGACTGCACTACTCTGAGGCTTTTCAGGATTGACGACCAGCTTGTGCTTTCCTTAGCTGGACATTTGGTGGGAAAGAAATATTCTATTTTCTTATTCTATACTGACATTTTCTTACTTTCCTCTTCAGGAAAATTATTTTAAAGGTAGGAGGGTTGTATTTTAACAGATTTTCTTGAGCTGTAATGTACTTTTAAATGGGGCACTTGTTGTTTCTTTCAGTTTAAAAGTAGTATTATCTAACTGATAAACTATTTTCTGTGGAGAAATTGTATTTATTTTAATGTCGCAGGGTTGTCATAGTGTTTGAAAGTGCTTTTTAGTGATTTATTTCTGTTAAAAAGTAACTTTTTTGGATAGGTCATTTTACTGGTAGTGCTGCTTGTTTTCCCCAGGATATAGGCACCATTTATGTTCTGCTTGACTTTGAAATAGACTGTCACTGACATGATTGGTCCTTCTTCCAACCACAAAAAAGGAAAAGTTAAGCAAACAGCCTTTGCCACCATAGCAGACTAGCAATTGTCCTCATTTGCAGGTGGTTGACTCTGCTGTGGCCATTTGTTGTAACTCAGACCATTCATCTTTTACTCTAGTTCACTGTGGTGTAACACCTGCAGGCACTATGGACTGGGGGTTAGCCATGTTCTCTGCAGCTGATGAGGTCCCCACAGTGGGCAAGGGAGAACCACTATTGCCAGTCCTGGGAGAGGGAGCAGGGAAAGTTTCCCTTTTGTGTCAGAATGCTTTGCCTATCCCTGGAGAAGCAGCAGCTGCCATTAGAAACATGGTTGGCCCATTTTTCATGTCAAAAAGAAATAGAAAACCAAACATGTATCTTCTCCACCTCAAATTTTTTGGATAGGAGTAGTTTACTGGGACTGGCTCAGGACTCGAGTCAGGCTATTGATCCTTCTTGTAGAATACAGTTTGGAAACAGAAAAAGGGATTCCTCTTCTCCTGAAAAGATTCAAGATTCTGAATCTGAACAGGAAGAAACAGGGACAGATTCAGGGTTTTGTCTTCAGATTTCTGATTCAGAATCAGATGAGAGTTCTCGTTCTGATTCTGCCTATGAGGGTTTATCTTTCTATGAGACTATTGCTAGAATGGCCTTGTGTTTTCAATGGAAGAACACTGATGTTTTGCAGTCCTTCAGAAAAATACTATGATTTGTTAAGTATGGATTTTCCAAAACTACACCCATTCCTCCTGTCCTGCTTGCTTTAGAGGATGTGTGTCTTACTGCCAGCAATTTTCCTGATAGCCAGCCAGCTGTCCATAAAAAGGCAAATAGGATGTGCAAAGTTTCTCATTCTTTTAAATTTTTATAAACTATTCCCAAACCCAACCCAGAAGCTATAGTCTTAGTTGACTCTGCTGCTAAGCACTTAATTAATTAAAATCCTACTCTTTCTAATAAGGAAGGGAAAATTATTGATAGGTATGGGAAAAAAGTGTATGTAACTTAGAATTTCAGAATTTTAAATTGTCAGGCTCATATATTAAAGTTTATTCTGATATACTGTGAAAGTATGAAGAATGTTTTATCTGAAGCTTCTTCTTGTGAAGAAAAATCTGCTTTAAATAACTTCTGTGTATGACTCTGTTGATACGTCTTTCAAGGCTATGGCCAATGGTATCGTTTTAGGCTTAGGTTCAGGAAGCTGATGAAGACTGGGGGGGCGGTGGAGGGTGAGAAGGGCACTTAGTGATATAAAAAGGGCAAGTTTTTTATAACTATTTAATACCACAATATAGGTTCACTTGGAGGACATTTTAAGCTTATCCAATTACCATTTGGTGCTTGAATTTACATTTTTTGATTGGTATTACCATCCTATGGCAGATAATTTTATATTATCCCTACTGTGATCATACCATAGATTAATGCTACTTTGCTCCTTCTCTCACCAGAAACTCAGCAACAGCACGAATCCCAAGTTGGTTCCTGAGAAGCAGGAAAGAGACTCTTTGGTGATCAGTAGTCTCATCCCAGCTGTTGCAGGGATCTTTAGGCTTGTTGTAGCCTTCCCACAGTAAATGCCTGGATAACATGTACAGCAGCTCACCTCAGGAGAACTAAACTGTACAATGGTGTAAAGTAAAATTTAAAGAGGCTTCCACCAAAATAGCAACCAGATCAATCATGTAAGTTACACTTAGAATGCCCAATCAGATGTGGTCAAAAATCAATGTCCTTGGCTTACTAGGAGCACAAAATAGCACTAATCCTAAACTGGCTCCAAAGAAGCAGTTTCCAGAGTTTCAAGAGACTGATAATCACTAGGAAGACTAGGAAATACTGTCCCTCTGCTCTTTTTCTTATCACAACAAAACAGAAGCACTCATCCCAGTTGATTCCTGAGAAATTGTTTATAGGCTCTCTGTTTATGAGTATTTCTGCCTAAGATGTTGCAGATGCTAAGAAAGGAGAATGGAAAATTGGTTAATACATTAAGGATTTGAGTATGCACTAAGTGGGTAGAATGATATAAAAGGTGAAGAGCAAATGAAGCTTTAACACTCAGAGGGGGTGGTCTTCACAGTTTCATGTTCTAGTGTTCACTTGTGTGAGTAAATGAGATGAAAGTGACAAGAGATTCTAAAGTGAAATATGCAGTACAAGAGGGCACTTAGCAACCACTGAATTTAAAAGAACATCACAATCAAAGAGAGTGCTTGGGTGGGAAAATAGTCACACAATAGCAACAGTCAAACTCAAAAATTAAAACTTTTTTGTATTCTACTTACCTTAAATAAAAGTAGTACTTCTCGACTCCTCTCAAAAATAGATTTAATCCATTTGCAGTTAGAGAACAGAAAATATAACTGTTCTAACTGCCCCTAACCAATAAATTTTAAAACATTAAAGTAAATCAAATTTTAAATAAAATAAATTTAAAATATAACGGACTGCAATAAAAGGAGAAAAAGAATAAAAACAATGCAACTGGAAAACCTTAAATCAAAGACTCCAAAATCTTCACACACCACTAGGAGTCACAGTCAGTGGCAGCTAAACGGCAGGGCACCATTACAACCACCTAAACGGCAGGGCACCATAACAAGCAGCTAAACAGCAGGGCACCATTACAAGCAGCTAAATGGCAGTGCACCATTACAAACATCTAAACAGCAGGGCAACAGCACAAGCAGCTAAATGGCAGGGCACCATTACAAGCAGTTAAACAGCAGGGCACCATATAACAAGCAGTTAAACAGCAGGGCACCATAACAAGCAGCTAAACGGCAGGGCACCATTACAAGCAGCTAAACGGCAGGGCACCATTACAAGCCACAAAATGGAGCACATAACATCTTCTTACTGTGGTTGACTCAGACTCTGGCAGCTGGGTTTAAAAGCATAGCTTTTTTCTGCACACTTTTGTTTTCAAAATCATGTTATTGTGCAAAGCATGTATGAGTCCTCTGTTCGGTCCTCCTCTCTCTGCAGCTGTAAAACCAGTGGGGGTGCTCCCTCCCTCTCACCCTATGGTTCCACGCCTATGGTTTTAGGGAGGTTTGCTTGGCTGGATTCTCAGAATCTTCCAGATAATGTTAAAATGAGACTTTAAATTCTCTCTTGGATAGTTATTTAGTGTTTGGCCCCTCTGCTCCAGAGGTGAACAAAAAGTGTGATGAAAGGGGTAAGTTGATCCAAGGGAATTTCTAGGATTTTTCAGCCTTCCTTTTCCAAACTGTTCAAGGGATTTTCTTTCTCCTCATCCAGTTTCAACAAAATACAGAATAAACAGTCTCCACAGAATTAAGGTAAACAGATATTTAAGAAGAAGTAGCAAGAAGGTTTCAAAAAAATGGTTTCAAATCTCCCAACACAAAAGACATTCTAATAAGTATGAATGACTATTCAAGACACCTTGTGACCCTCCCCCCCCACCTTGGCTCTCTTTCCCTTCCAGAAATTCTGAATCTCCATGTTTCTCTTTGCAAACATTGTTTCAGACATGTGGGTTTTGAAAATCATTCATCAGGGTTATAAATGGCAGTTTCTCCTTTCAAGGGGGTAAATCATCATCCTACAAATTAGACTGTTTTTTTTTCCACCTGATCTTCAGCACATGTTGTCCCAAGGAATGATAGAACCAGATCTTCCTTCCCAGGTGGGGAAGAGGTTTTATTCAAGGATGATTCTAGTGCCAAAGAAAGAAAACATTTGGAGATCAGTTTTGGATCTTTCTTTACTAAACCTGTTTGTGAAAGTGCCCAGATACAAAATGATGTCACCTCACAACCTATTGCCTCTTCTTCCTCTTTCTAGTTTCCTGGTAACACTGGACTTAAAAGATGCTGATCATCACATTCTTATTCATCCAGATTTTGGGCATTTCTTAAGGTTTTGTGAGTCTGTATCACATTATCAGTTCTCTGGTCTACCCTTTGGACTATCTGCTGCACCAAAAGTTTTCACAAAATGTCTAGCTCCAGTTATAGTTCATTGCAGGCTACAGGGTATCCATGTTTTACTGTATTTTGATGACTTGCTTACCTTTGTTGAGTCTTTTTCAAAATGTCAGGAATTTCTCTCTCTCTCTCTTGGTTGAGAGATCTCTTGCACAAGCTGGTATTCCAAGAGGACATTCAAAAGTTTTCCTTGACTCCCTCACACAGGATTGTGTTCCTGTGATAGCAACTAGACACCTTAGTTCAAAGAGCTTTTTTTCCACAGGAAACAAATGGATCTTTATTTACATCTATTTCTAAGTTTTTCCACTCAGACTTCAGTCACCTCAAGGGAATACCACAGGAGTTTGGGTCTCACGGCATTTATTATTCTTATGATACATCTGGCAAGACTCCTCATGAAAAAGATACAGTGGTATCTGAAATCTCTTTGGTCCCAGCATCAGTGCTCATTGTCTTTTCAGATCCCAGTACCGTGGCTTGTCAGAAGAGAAATCACTTTGTAGAGACAACAGTTATCTTTAAATCAAGGTCTCCCCTTCTCTCTCCTTGTTCCAAAGCAGTCAGTCACCACAGTTGCTTTAAGCATTGCTTGGAGAAGTTTCAGGAGAGACAAAAGTGCAGGGGATATGGGACGCCAGGGACAGTTGCAAGCACATAAATATCAGGGAGATGCTTGCCCTGATCATGGCACTGAATTCTCTGAACCATCTTTAGTCCCCGGCATCTCTTCAAGTGGTTACAGACAATACCACATTGACGTGGTATATCAACAAGCAGGGGGGAAGCAGGTCATATCCCCTTTTCAGACTAGTCATGTGAGTTTGCAATATAGCTTCACAGCACACTCTCACTCTACAGGCATCCTTCATTCTGTCAGAGCAAAACTTTGTGGAAGACAAACAGAGCTGGACAAGGGCAGACCCTCACAAATGGAAACTAGATCCAGAGATCATCCAAGATTTGGTCCATCTGTGGGGAGTTCCTCAAGTAGACCCCTCTGCCTCCTCTCTGAACAATCAACTGGCAAAATTCTGTTCCAGGACTCCATAGAAGAAAGCCTGGAAGACAGATGTCTTTTCTTTTATTTTCTTTGGAAAAGAATGTTTATGTATACCTTTCCACTAATATCCAGGGTACTTCTGAAGATTCAAAATGAATCCTCCAATATCAGTGTGGTAACTCCCCTGTAGAATGGAACACTCCAACATCAATAATTTTCAGTTGACTGCCTGGTTGATGGGGTCTTAATTCCTTTAGAACACATTGTTTTCTGAGGATGTACAGCAGGTACTAATGGAGGCAAGAAAGCCTGCTACTAGAAAATCATATATTAGCAAGTGAAGAAGGTTTTCTAGTTGGTGCCAACAACATAACCAGCACTCAGCCAGGTCTAGTTGTTGTTTGGTTTTACAATATTTGTGTGAATTACTATCCTGTGGCATTGCGTATTCCTCTATCAAGGATCATTTATCGGCCATTTCAGCATGTCTACCTATGCATCATCTTCTGTCATGGCAGTCACATGCCAAAATGTTCTTGTAAGAGGTTTTGCGTAAGAGGCCTCAAAGTAAATGGTGGCCCCTCCTTACGATCTTAATTTAATGTTAGAGAAGCTAGCACTTGCTCATTTGAATCAAGTTATCTGGCTGAGTTGAGGTTCTTAACATAGAAAACAGTTTTATTGATTGTTCTGACCTCGGCAAAAAGGGTATCTGGGTTGCAAGCTCTTATGATAAGTCAACCCTACCTCATTTTCCACAAGATCGGTGTTTATTTCAAAACTAATCCTTATTTTATGCTTAAAGTGGTATCCGCATTTACTTTAAGTCAAAATATCCATCTCCCTGCTTTCTTTCCTGAACCTAAAAATGAGGGAGAAAGGATTAGATGTGCACAGACAACTCAAGTAGTATCTTGACTGAACTAAATCTTTCAGACCATAGGATTAATTGTTCACTTCTTATGAAGGTAGGAAGAAGGGACAACCAGTATCAAAACAGATTATTTCCAAATGGTTGTCTAATGCTATCACCTGTTGTTATACTCACAGTAACAAGTCTATTCCAGGCAGGGATAATGCCCATTCTATACAGACCTTGGTTTCTTCTATGGCTTTTTGGAAAATGTTGTATTCTAGAAGTATTCTAGAAGCTAATACTTGGTCCTCTGTACATACTTTTTCAAAGCACTGCAAGCTGGATTCCTTCTCTAGTTCTAGATCATGCTTTGCTTGGACCATTCTCCAGGAACTCCTGGACCTTTCTCTTTCCACCTTCCAAATGTAGTTAACTATGGTACTCTACCCATACAGCTAAGGTTACTGCAGCAGTGATCAATATGAAGAATATAATAAAGCTGTATGAGCTGAGCTTATCATAAGTAGATATTTGAATGATCACTGCTGTAGTAGCTGTTTCCCTCCATTCACCTTGTTTTTGATGTTCTTTTTTATGCCAAGGTGTGGACATTTATTTTTATTATTCCCAGCCTTGTCCCTTCAGGATTCAGCCTCCTTCTCTCTGACAGTTTGGGAGCATGGAAGGTGCCCTGAACTTTGGAAACTAGCCATCTGTTATATCCTTGGCAGCATATAACCCATATAACATTTCTGCTGGCAATCCATTCAGTAGCTTGTCCATGTCTGCAAAAGCATCAAAATGAATAATTTCCCACAAACCACCCTATCATTAACTTGTTCATGTAGGCATAGGCACTTCACTAACACCAAAATAAAACATTTGCTCCAATGACCCCTTTGTTAGTTTGTCTATGACTGCACAAGCACTTCACTGTCACCAAAATGAAACATTCCCATGGTGATTCCTTCAGTAGTTTGTATATGTATGTACAAGCACCAAAATGAATAATTTCCCTACAGACCTCTTCAGAAGTTTGTCCATGTCTGCAGAAGCACTTCACCAACACTAAAATGAAACATTTCCCCCAATGATTCCTTAAGTACTTTGTCCATGTATGCAGAACAAATGAATAATTTCCCCCACAGTGATCCCTTAAATAGTATGCCCTAGTATGGGCAGACACCACAATGAAACATTCCCCCAAGTGACCCCTTCAGTGGACTGAGCAAACATACACAAGGACTAAAATGAAACATTTTCCCAAGTGATCTCTTCAGTATAGATTGAACAAACATGCACAAGCACCAAAATGAGACATTAATGCCAGTGATCCATTCAGGAATATGCCCATTTTTTTGCGCAAGCAAAAAAATGAATAATTTTTCCCCAATGGCCACTTCAGTAGCCTGACCATACATGCACAAGTGCCAAAATGAATAATGTTCCTCAATGACCCCTTCATTAGGTTCTACACATAGGAACATACACTTCACTGACACCAAATTGAAACATTTCACCCAGATATTCCTTCAGAAGTTTGTTCATTTATGCACAAGCACCAAAATTAATAATTTCTCAAAATGACCCCTTCGGTAGTTTTTCAATGCCAGCACAGGAACTTCACTGGCACTAAAGTGAAACATTTCTCCCAACAATCCCTTTAGAAGTGTGTCCACATCTGCACAAGCACTTCACTGTCATCAAAAACAAACATTTACCCAAGACTCCATTCAGTAGTTTGACCAAGTATGTGCAAGCACCAATATGAAATATTTCCCAAAGCAATTCCTTCATTAGTATGTCCATGTATTCAAAAACATGAAATAAAACATTTACCTCGGACATTCCTTCAGGGGTATGTCAATTTCTTTACAAGCACTACACTCACACCAAAAATAAACATTTTCCCAAGTCATCCCTTCAATAGTTTGTCCATGTATCCACAAGCAAGGCATGCTGCAGGAGCACTCATGATGAGGGTGACTAAAAATATACTTCAAAGGAACAGAATAGTTGATATCAGGATAAACAAGCAGCACTAGCCTAAGCTCAAAACTTTGATTTTTCATATTGATATTGTAAATTCATAGCTGTGACTAAGTTATGCCACAGAAGAACTTGGACTGAACATGTGTGAAGGGACAACTATCATAGAATAGTGCAATACTGCTGAAGACTGTAAAATGAACATGGAAAAATTACATAATACATAGCAGGGGTGGGGTTTGAAACCCATTACCTACTGTAACCATCACTGCATGATTTCAACAAGGCATGGAAACTCTCAGATGCAAGCATCATGCTTATCACATTTAACACATGCATGCCATGTTATTAGGACAGTTATTGTCAGCAGTTTATCAGATACACCATAGGTTCATAGATTCATCGGTGTTTGCTAGTATAATGACTACAAAGGCCTTATTAAGCCTAGCCATGCATCCCAAATTTCTGACAAGTTCTGATACCTTTAATAAGTGTAAGCATGGACCTGGGATGAACCATTTACAGGTTACCTGTTTGCATTGCAGACATAGGTGCCAAACAAGGGATGAATTTCTGTTTTCCCATCCAGTTGTGCAAGTTGCACTTGAATTGGGTTAGGGAGGAACTCTGTTTCACATGGATGGAGAGCCTGTTCCTTAGACGGGGTAGTCTCCTGGATACATACCTATCTCTCCAGCAGGTCCTATTTATATCACAGGCAAGGTTTAAGTCTTTAAAATGGGTAATTCTGGTACTGTCTGTTTTGTGGATAAGTAGGAGGTCCATCAGAGTGGGGTCTGACAATACTCTGTATGCCAGGCATAGATCTTCCCTCAAAAGCCTGTAGGTGACAAAATACAGAGATAGGGCCTTGAGGCGGTCAGCAGAGGACATATTACTTATGCTCTGTATTATTTTAGTGAGGAACCTCGATGGATGTTCCAGTTGTAGGACATGCCTGATTAGGAACATACCAAAGGGGACATTGTACTCAATGATAGGTCTGATGAATGCCGACTACAGTGAAGCAATGACTTCCTTGGATTTAGATGCCATACCTTTATCTACAAGTTGTGCAACATAGAATGATTTCCTCACCACTGTAGACATGTGATGATCAAAGGCTAGATTACTATCTATGTGTGTTCCTATGTCCCTGACTACTGGGTCAACTCTAAGGGGTGTGTTGTCAATATGATAGTTACCAGGGATGGATGACTTCCCAAAGGATACTATTAAGCATTTCTTGGCCTTTAGTTTTAGTCCATGGCTTTGACACCAGTTGTTTGTCTATGTCATCCCCTCCTGGAGAACATTTGTGTCAGTATGAGATTCAATGACAGCACCTAATTTGCAATCATCTGCAAATTTAGTCAGCCAGAGACCACTGACATTGGCCTTGACTTCTGAGAAGTAAATACCAAAAAGGATCAGTCCAAGGACTGATCCATGAGGAACTCCAGTTGTGACTGTCCTCTTTGTAGAGGTGGACTCCCCAATTCTAACTTCCTGGGTCCTGTCTGTGAGCCAGTTGGCTACCCACCGGGTGACATACAGGTTTGTACCTAACTTCCTCAGTTTGTCAACAATACCCAAGTGGAGTATTATGTCAAATTCCTTGGCCAGGTCAAGGTAGGCAGTGTGAAAGGTTTTGCCCTCATCCATTGCTTTGGTGACCTTCTCAAAGAAGTCCACCAGGTTGAGTAGGCATGATCTGCCCTTGAATAAACCAAACTGGGTTAGGGCCAGTGTCTGGAGGGTTACTATATCTCTGTTGATCATCTCCATAATAATTCTTTCCATAGCTTTACATATAAGACTAGTGAGACTTATGAGTCTGTAGTTTCCAGGATCTGTAGATGACCTAGCTTTATGCAGAGGGATGACTGTTGCCTTTCTCCATTCATGAGACACAAAGCCTGTTTGGAGGCTACAGTTAAATAGTAATTCCAGAGCCCCTGATAGGTCAAGTTTCATGCTATTTAGAAGGCATCTTGGGATATTGTCTGGGCCCATTGATGCATTGCTCTTGGTCTTAGAGAGAGCATTAAGGATCTGTTCTCTAGTGATAGTAAGGGGAGTTATATTTGATAATATCTGAGGGGGAGAGAGGAGTAAAGTTGGAACTGAATTTATCAACCAGGCGATTTCCTATATCTTCTGGCTCAGTATAGATGGCTCCATTTACAGTGAGTTCTGCACACAATTGTGTATTGCCTTTGAGGTTGTGGACATAGCTAAACAATACTTTGTGGTTGTCCTTGGCCTGGGAGGCCAATCTTATCTCAAATCTGGCTTTGGTAGACATTATTTCTCCTCAAAGTTGTTTGTCTAGTTTGATGAGAGTGAATTTATTCTGCTGGGTGCTGCACCTCCTAATTTTTGCCATGATTTTATTCCTCCTGTTATACATCCAATTGATTCTGCGATTTCACCAGGGTGGCTTGTTTTTTTTTTATCTAGTCCTGTACTTCTTTCTGGTGGGTACAGCTGCCTCTACGCAGCTATTAACATGCTTGTACAGGGTTTCTGTGAGCAGTTCTGTATCGGCAGAAGTGTTCTTAGGGTTTATGGGGGCTTGAAATTTTGCCAGGTTCTCATTTAATAGCAGGAGGTCCACCATACAATAGTTCCTGAATATTCCTGATTTAGCTGGGGCTCCAGGCTTTATTTTTACTTCAAAGGAGACCAGTTTGTGGTCTGACCTTACCAGGGAAGTCATTACAGTAGCAGGTGTGCAGCAGTCTCCCATATTAGTAAGGACCATATCCAGTATGGTTACATCCCTGTTTGGTGTATTGACTATCTGGTCCATGCAGTTTGTGTTTACAAACCCAGGAATCTCTGTGCATGTACGTTTGATGTTGTATAGGATTCTCAGTTAATTGTGGGGTAATTAAAGTCACCCATGGATATGGTATTGGTTTGGATGGTTAGTGTTTTTAATAAGTTTAAATACATGGTATGAGTTTCCTGAATCATAGAGGGGATCCTAGAGCTTGCAAGGAAGTGGTACTGGATTTTATCTATGGTGATTTGAACATGGAGCAGCTCAAGAGCATTGACCGGCCTTGAAGTATATTTATTTTTTATATAAATAGAGACACCTCCACCTTTAGTCCCTGCCTGTGAAGTAGCTGGTCTAAATGTGTGGAAGGCATTATAACCTTGCACTGCTGGTGTGCTCTCTGTGGCTTTAAACCATGTCTCAGTAACCACACAGACATTATCACTCTCATCATGGTGTTGATCCCTTACCAGCATAATAAACATTCTATACTACAGCATATTAGCAGGTAAACACCAAAAGACGTTAGTTATACTTACACACACATTTCCAAGGAATGTTAGAACACCGTGGAACACTATGTACTATGACCTTTGTTCACAACATGTAACTATTATCGCCTCACAAACCTTCCTCTAATGTATTGGCAATATATACATTAAGTTATGACCATTCAGAAACTTGGAAGTTGTGACAACGCGTCGGGCGGCACAATACCAGGGCACTTCTATGGGCTAGGCTTGTAAAGGCTCCAGGGCCATTAGACTGGTACACACCTATAAATGTAAGAATGCAACTATCAGTGTAAGCTTATACCACTATTGATTGGTGACACTGATAGGTGGTCACCTGACATCCATCACAGTAGCTGAGTCCTTCACTCATTCAAATATCTTCCTCAATGTGTGCTATACCATCAAGTGTATCATTCCTCTATGCCTTCTTAAGGACACCTGTAATACAGCCTGCCACCATTCACACAAATTATAGCATAGGTATGTATTATCTGTATGCATGACCCACTTTTTTGCCCTTTTATGTGCTGTGATAATGCAATCAAGAAATTATTGTAACATAGTTCACTATTGTATTGTGCTGTGTGGTACTGACAGAGTATTATTGAATCTGGAAGATCACTGGAGAGAGAAAGAGACCTCAAGAATTCAAGGAAATACTCAGGACTCTATCATCTCAGAAAGAAAAGGAATGGAAAGAGATGAAGAAGAATGGCCGTGCCACAAAATAGCATGTGTGAAGACTATACAACATATATGTGGCTGACCCATGTATGGAAATATGGTAGATAAGGAAATATGTTGGTAGAATGCAGAAGTCCAGGTATCATAAGAAAGAAAGAATGCATAAATTTAGTTTTAGCAAACTCAAATGAAACTCGATTAGTCTGAGCCCATTCATGTAATTTATCTAAAAAACATTGCAATTCCTGATGACCTCCCATTAATGTAACTATCCCTTAAGTTTTAGTATCATCTGCAATTTTTCTACCTAGCTTTGGACTCTAAGGGAAAATTTGCCATATATACATGAAATAATAAGGGTCCCAGTACAAATCCCTGAGAGACACCCTTACTGATTTTTAATTCCTTGGATCTTACTCCATAAATTCAAACACAGGATTTCCTGTTATCCAACTAATTAGCAATCTACAAAGCCAAATACTTGTTGAATATCTATTGTGACAAAGATTTCAAAATAGAGTTATGAGGAACAGAATCAAAGACCTTAGCTAAGTCAACAAAAATTGCATCAACTGATAACTTTTCATCTAAAAGCCTTATTATTTCTGCATAAAAACTAATTAAATTAGTAATGGTGGATCTCCCAGAATTAAGGATGTGCTGGTGCATATCACAATAATCTTGGAATGGTTCCATCATCATCATCATCAGCAGCAGCTCTGTCTTCCTAGTATACAACATTCAAAAATTTTGCTACTTATGATCATTAGACTTATTGGCCTAAAATTATTCATACTGTGTGAAGGCTTGCTTTATGTATTGGAATAATAATAGCATTGATCTAATAAGAGTGGATATGCCCAGATATCAAATAATTTTAAAACAAGTACCTTAATGGTTCCAGAATTGCCATCTTAATACTTTCAGGAAGAACCCATTTATCCTATCTCCTCCTGAAGAGGAGTATTGTTTAATTTTATAGAAAACGTATGCATCCCATTTCTTCAGCATTAGAGGGACAGAATATTATTAACATTAAAACAATTATGTTAAAAGAAGAAAGTTTTCCAATCACTTGGATGGAAAAAAGCTGTCAAAATCACCCAAATCAAGGCAAATCTGAAATAACTTTTCCATCTTGGGAAATCCATATATTCTCATTATACCCTTTTGTATATTAATTCCCATACTTCGAGAAGAATTTTCTTATTATCTAATACCTATTTTGACTTGTCTTTTTTCTTTTCTTTTCTTACTGTAACAATTTCGCTATATACTTCCTAATTATTTCAACTTTGATTCCTCCTCATATTCTACCATCACAGTGGTGCAGTGGTTAACATTGTCACCTCACAGCAAGAGGTTCTCCAGTTCGATTCTCGGCTGGGGTGCCTTCTGTGTGGAGTTTGCATGTTCTCCCTGTGTTCGCGTGGGTTTCCTCCGGGTACTCCGGTTTCCTCCCACATTCCAAAGACATGCATCTGGAGCATTTCTCCCCGGGCCTCCGCTGAAAACAGGCTCTGTGAAACCTAGTCGGACATTCCCGGTCAACAAATGTTAAATAAAAAATAAAAATAAAAAAAATTAAATTATTAAGCAAATGCATCACCCTTGCTTGACATCTTGACTTGTGCACTAGTGCTTGATGCCATTGAAAGTTATACAACAGATGTCAGAAGGCGCATACATGAAGAGAGTGTTACAACCATTTCTAGCTGTTTTGTAGTTCACTGTTTAAAATCTGCGTTTGCACGGCTTTGCGCGATTCTGCGCAGTGCCGGTTAAACAAGGTTAAACTTTTTCTGGCTCCGCCAAGTCTTCTCTTTCCCTTAAGGAAGCTCTATTCTTAGTATAACCAGACTACTCACTATATTATAAGCCTAGCACTTGTTCTCAATACTTCTCTACTAAGTAAGCACTCTCGTACCAAGTAAAGCACTACATCTACTTACCACCCCTGTGAATATCCACTTCCCTTAAAGGTACAGCACTCCCTTATACTGTTCTAGCATGTCGAGTGGTAGATTACTGGCATCGTCTCCAGTTCAGCTGGTCAATCTGGGTATCTTGAGACAATGCTACAATTGTCTCATGTACACAGACAACCATCTCCTCCTCCCAACAAACACAAATGCATGTGAGAGATGCAACTATATAGCCAAACTGGAGGCTGAACTCTCTCAACTCAGGGCTGGCATGACCAGACAGGAGGAGATGGCAACCACACACACAACAATCCCAGTCCCACATATACCTACCACAACTGCAAACCAAACACATAAAAACACAAAGACATACTCGGAGGCTCTAATAAAAAACCTACCAAAACAACAGAGGCTCCCAAAGCAGACATCCAAAAATCCACCACCTCAAAACAAAACACATGCAACACATACTTCAATAAATCAGTGTGTCAACCAATCACAGCCCTTAAGGCCAAACACCTTGCCTGATACACTAGTAATAGGTGACTCTATAGTCAGACACACTGATGTCCCGCTGACCAGGCTGAACAAGGAGAAGGTGACTGTGAGCTGTCTATCGGGAGCTAGGATCCACCACATAACACACGCACTAAAGTCACTCCAAAGCAAGTACAAATATGACTCCATCATTGTCCATGCTGGTGTGAATGACCTCAGACATACCTCCCTGGACTACATGAAAAGAGACATAGAGGAGCTCTCCGATTATGTAGCCCAGGCTGGTATGACCCTGACCCTGAGCAGCATCCTGCCCTCACCAAGAATGATACCACAATACAAAGACAAGATGATCAGCTTTAACAATTGGCTCAAGTACTGGTGTCATTCTAAGGGGATCCAATGTCTGTCTGCCTGGGATGACATGTTGGACAAGTCATGCTGCTTCGCAAGGGATGGCTTACACCTGTCACCACTGGGCTTCTGGATATTGGCTAAGACTCTTGCCACCCCCATAGTGCCTTTTTTTAGGCAAGGCTCAAAAGACAAACCCACCTCCTTAGAAAACAAAAATGGAAAAAAACTAAGGGTAATGCTGCTCAACGCCAGAAGTCTAAATCTCAAGATGCAGGCACTTGATGCACTCCTCAGCATGGAGAACATCGACATCTGTGCAGTAACTGAAACCTGGTTCAAGGCTCCAGAGAGCACCCCAGCGCTACCAGGCTATACCTCGTATCATGCTTTTCGGCCCCAAAACCTGGGCCGAGCCACAAAGGGAGGGGGAGTGTCCATATTCATCAAAGACACCCACACCTCCAGGTTAGTAGCAACACATGAAGCATCAGAGACCATACAGGTGCAACTAACCATAGGCAAAACTGCTATACAACTGGTAGCATGTTACAGACCACCCTCCCAATCTCTAGAACCCCACTCAGCCTTCCTCAAGACATTGGAGGATATGAATGTATCACAAAATACCATCATACTGGGAGAATTCAACTACCCAAACATAGATTGGGTACATTATTCTAGCCCTAATACCCTAGCCCAAAGGTTCCTGGAATTCATAAATTCAAATGCACTGGAACAACTAGTTACCTGTCCCACTAGGGGAGATAATATACTAGACCTGATCATCACAAACATGGGGACAAAATGCTCCACACCGGAAGTATACCCCTCACTAGTGAGATCTGACCACAAACTAATCACCCTGGATATACATATCCCACCTCCACCCCCAGCACAAAAGACCACAGTGAAGAACTTCTCAAAAGCAGACTTCACTCTTCTTAAGACTGAGATGGTATCCTTTAAGTAAAACTATGACTGTTCAGAATTCAGTACACAAAACACAAGCGACAGTTGAATAAAAAATACCTTTATAAAACACAAAGCTTTCGGGAAAAAAACACCCTTTCTCAATGATTAACATAAGGTTCAATGAAACATCCATTTAGGGAGGCTCTCTATCTGAACTTACAGAATTTGTCGCCTATCTAAATAGTACAACTTGTTTTTTAAAGTTTAAGATGGAATGTTCCAATACTTGTATACATTTCCTAGATGTTGATTTGACACTACAGGATAATATTATAAATACATCTGTATATAAAAAAGAGGTATCTTCTGATAGATATCTGCATGCATCCAGCATGCATCCACCGCATGTGTTTCAAGGCATAGTAAAAGCACAACGTATGTGTGTTAGTAGGATGAATACTGTTGAGACAGTTTTTTTGAAACAGATGAATGAAGTATGCAATGACTTTAGTGATAGTGGATATTCCCAAGAACTACTGATTAGTGTAAGAAAGGATGTAGAAAATAATAGGCATACTATGTATAAACCCATTTTTAATATGGATACTGAAGCCAATTCACAGATTTGTACACCTGAAGACAGGAAGCTAAGGTTTCTTACTTCATACTGTACAAAGTCCCATATTGTTAGGAGAGTAATAAATAAATATTGGAGAGTGCTCTTGGCACAGGATGATATTGGGGCATTAGTAGGCAGTAGGCCATTTTTTACATATAGAAAAAAAATCCTTAAAAAGTCTATTGTGTTATAAAGATTTTGTCAGTAATACTGATAATCAGCTTAAGGGGACCAGTAGAGGTACGGTTTGTTGCTATAATTGCAGTTGTTGCAATGATATAGCTTCCTTCTCTACTATTGACTTGGGCTCTAGTAATATTTTTGAACACCCAACTAAAAGGTCATTTGTTTTTCATGGCATGGCAACATGTGTTTCCAGTAATGTGGTCTATCTAGCAACGTGTGTTGCATGCCCCTCCTTCTATGTTGGGAAAACAACAAGGAAGCTCAAAGAGCGTATTATAGAACATAAATCAGAAATTAGGAGAGGAAGTGAAAATAATGCCCTTTATAAGCATATTAGAGATCACGGAGCAGACCATAAGTTTAAATTTAGGGCCATAGATGTAGTAAGCAAACCACCTAGAGGTGGAGATTTAAGTAATCTGTTGGGTATAAGGGAATATGAATGGATTATACGTTTGTCAGCTGATGTATACCCAGGTTTAAATACAGTTGTCTCCTTGAAACCTATATTGGTCAATATACAACATACTAAGTTAAAATAATGATGTGTTTATACATACATACTTTTCATATATTTTTATGCATACAGTTTTTTTATTGCATGAGTTTTTTATATTGTCTATATGTAAAGTAATAATGTATATAAAATAAGTTAAAACATTTTTTTTCAAAAGTTTTTGTCATGTGATCTTGGCTGCAGGTCACATGATGTCTTTTGGGTGTATATTTAAATGGATGTTTCATTGAACCTTATGTTAATCATTGAGAAAGGGTGTTTTTTCCCGAAAGCTTTGTGTTTTATAAAGGTGTTTTTTATTCAACTGTCGCTTGTGTTTTATGGTATCCTTTAAGCCCACTGTGCCAGTGGATACCACATCCCACAATGCTGAATCCTTCACAAATGCTTTCTATGGACATCTCCAAGAATGCATGGATCATGCAATCCCAAACAAATCCAAGTCCCTCTCCACCAAAGGTAAGCATCCTGTCTGGTGGACCTCAGCCATAAACAAATTGTATAACAAAAGAAGGAAGCTACTGCACGTCAGAGCAAAATCCCATGAAGGGAAGACATCTCTGATCAACATTAGCAGAAAACTACATTCTCTCATAAAACATCCAAGGCCAACTTTGAGAGAAAAATCGCTAAGGACACTAAAGATAACCACAAAGCCTTCTTCAGCTATGTTAGAAACCTGGGTGGAAACCCTCAGATATGCTTAGAGTTGGTTCACAACAACATAAAATACACTGAACCCACAGATATTGCCAACATTCTAGCTGACAGGTTCAGTGCAAATTTCTCCCCTCCTTCACCCCCAAAAGAAGAAATACTTATCCCAGCTGAATGTAATCTCCCTGTCATCTCAGATGTCCAACTGAGAACCGCCCTAAACAAAGCAAAAAACACAGCATCAATGGGACCTGACGGTATCCCGGGTTGTGTGTTACATGAACTCCAAGAGGAGCTAAACCCACACATAAAAATGCTATTTAACCTTAGCCTTACTTCGGGATATGTACCTGAACACAGGCATACAGCAACAGTGGTCCCACTCCACAAGGGGGGTGCCTCTACAGACCCTGGAAACTACTGACCCATAAGCTTAACCAGCCTGGTCTGCAAAGCTATGGAAAGAATCATTATGGAACTCATAAACAGAGACATAGGGGACCTACAGACACTTGACCCCACCCAGTTCGGCTTTGTAAAGGGCAGATCCTGCCTTTTAAACCTGGTTGACTTTTTCAAAACAGTCACTAGAGCCGTAAAGGGCAGATCCTGCCTTTTAAACCTGGTTGACTTTTTCAAAACAGTCACTAGAGCCATTGATGAGGGCAAAGCAGTCCATACAGCATACCTGGACTTGGCTAAGGCCTTCGACACAATACCCCACTCAGGCATCATAGATAAGCTCAACAGCTTAAAAGTAAACCCTTATGTCACTAGATGGATTGCAAACTGGCTAAAGGACAGAACCCATAAAGTTAAAATCCCTGGAGCAATGTCAGACTCAAAGCCAGTCACAAGTGGTGTCCCACAGGGATCTGTCCTGGGACCCCTCTTGTTTGGCATTTATTTCTCAGATGTTAAAGCAAACATGGGAGGGCTGTGGCTGACAAAGTTCGCAGATGACTGAAAACTAGGTGCCATAGTTGATACACCAGCAGACACACACATCCTACAAAAAGGCCTTACAGAAATGGACAACTGGTGCCGGAGTCACGGCCTTAAACTAAATGCCAAAAAATGTATAGTCATCCCCTTTGGGAAAAACAAAGTACCCACAAATTATCACATAGACAGCAACCCACTGAGTACGGAAAAAGTAATCAGAGACCTAGGGACCCAAGTTGACAGCGACCTCTCATTTGACACCCACGTTGCCAAAGTGGTTAGAAATCATTCTACCTTGCACACCTCATCATGAAGGGATTCACATCCAGATGCAAGGATGTCATTGTACCCCTATATTCCTCCCTCATCAGACCCATGATTGAGTACAATGCCCCATTTGGTATGTACCTCACCCGGCATTTGCAACAGCTGGAGAGACCACAAAAGTACCTCACCAAAAGGATCAAGGGTCTCCAACATATGTCTTATTCTGCCAGACTAAAGAAACTTCAGCTCTATTCAGTAGCATACCGCCTGCTCAGAGGTGAGCTCTGCTTGACGTACAAGGCCATGTCCAATCAGGATCTGATGGACATGCTCCACCTCAAAAAATCCAAATCCACCAAGACCACGAGAGCTAAAGACCTAAACCTTGGCACAAGTATGAATAGGACATGCTGGAGGGATAGATTCATAACCCAGAGGCTTCCCATGCTTTGGAACAAGATTCCAGTTCATATTAGGCAGAGCCCCTCACTGACTCTTTTCAAGAGAAATCTTGATGAGTGGATGGGAGATCGTAAGTTTACCCCGGGGGTCACATCTGTGTCACTGCTAGACAGAGGCACAGTAAACTAATTCTATTATATAAGGGGACCTTCATTGTGTCACTACTAGACAGAGGCACAGTATTCTAAATGTATTCTGTACATTTTTTGTACCACTTCATGGGGTGGCAAAAGCCACATCACTATGGCTAGGCTTACAAATGCCCCAGAGCAGATAGCCTAGTACTATACTATGAAACTATGAAACTATGAAACACTGGAAAACTGCCAAATGCAAAATTGCTCAGTAACTAGCTTGATATTTGTCACATACTTTTTATTATAAATTGAACAACCTAACTGTAGACCAATGTGTGTGTGTGTATGTACCTTTAAGAAGCTATCCAAGCGCTTGCACAAGTGTATAAATACTGAGCATGTGCAAGTCTGACTGCCATCTTTGTAGTAAGCTGTTTGAGGTGTAAGAATATATGTATGTTTGTAAGGTCTGTCTGTTAGCCAGTTTATTTGTATTTTATGATGCTGCTATCCATCCTGATGTATTTCTATGTATTAAAGCATCTAAACAAAATATCCCACCTGCTTGTCATCTATGATAGAGAAGGACAAGTGGCATGGTATTAGGAGTGGCATATCTAAAATGACTTAAAGTCATGATGGACCCAACATTCTTCAGTTTAAGTTCGAGAGGCACTTGGTTGGAATTGGAGGAATATAAAGGAATTAATCATCCCTGCTGTAGGTATACATCACAAAACAGGTCAGAAATGAATTTCAGATGTTAAAACACTTGCTCAGTGCTATTTCTTATTTGCAAAATATGAAGTGAGACATGCAGGACATTGTAAACAATATTCACATAAACCGATATGTACGATATTTATAAAAATATTCAAGTCACTACAGAAAATATTGAAACAGCCACATTTTTCAAAATGTGCTTAGTGAATCCATTTTTTCAAATTAGTCAAAGATATCTGGGTTATCAAAAGTGCATAAAGTGTTCACGTTTGTGCAGTGTTACAGTAAAAGTTGTTTTGCAAGATCCAGCCATTACGGAGCATATTTCACAAAGTACAGTATTTCAGAGTTTATTGTGCATTTGAATGTTACAAGCTCACAGAACAGTTTGTTCATATATAATTACAAAGGCCATATTTTCAGCATGTTTGTGTATACTTTGTGGGCATGGCAGACAGATTTCAAAAATGCAATGCACTTGTGTTTGACAGTAATATTTCTGAGAAATGGAAAGTGTTTGAGCAAGAGTACGACATTTTCATACAGGCTGCATTTTCTGATAAAGATGACCATACAAAGGCATTCATTCTGCTTAATTTAGCTGGGTCATAAGCCATTGGAAGGGAAAGTTCATTTGTGTATTGTTATAGTACTGGGATCTCAAGCAATTTTGGGACACCAGCTTACAGAAATCTTCTCTGAGCAGCATGTGTGAACAATCTTTTATGTGAATGCCAGTGACTGAAAACATGAATACAAAAGCTGCATGGAATGCCTGGCTAAAAGAGCATCAGCCAAGATAAGATAGTGCTTAGGAATAATTCCTCTCCTTATCAAGGTATAATTATTATTATAAATAAATATTTATACTGAAAACAATTCCTCTAATAATCAAATGTCAGACAACAGATGCAAACTAGCTATAAGACTTCACAGTGGGTTTTTAGAATTGTCAGCTCAGTGGGCTATTAGGATAAAGATAGACTGGAAAGGTCACAACAGCCTGAAACAAGGGTCACACACTGACACACACTAATGTATTATAACAGCAGGAATGGCTCTTCTATTAGAAGTTGTATAAAACATGTATTAATCAGTACTTTTCTATTTCTATCAAAACATTCCTAAACTATATGTGTAAAGAATGCAAATAATATAAAATACATGATTTGTAAAATGTACATATATGCCATTAATATCTAAGAATCAGGAAATGTATATTGTTATATTTCACACATTATCCATAGAATGAATGACATGAGCAGATGTTGTGCCTTGCATATACATGCTGCAAAGCTGCGGACTTTATAAGAAGTTTTTATTAAGCTTTTGTATTGTACTACTTTGTGAGTTGCAAACTTTCATTAGTTCTGAATTATTCAACAACAGTAATAATGTAAATATGAACTGCAACTGTAACAATAATAGACTTTCTCATTAGAAATGTTATGATAGGCAATTAAGCAGTAAGAACATATGATGATAAAGCAAGCTGAAGAAAGGAATGCTGACTCTGTACTTGTCATTAAAAAAGGGAAGAAACCTGTTATAGTAGTAACTTTTAAAATAGTCTGCTCACAAGCAATTTTAAATAGATGTATAACCTGATTTGGACACAATGTATGTCTAAAGAGGCAGGTTGTATCTTTCAAGATTGTATAAAAACCCTGTCCTCATCTGTAATCTTTGTTAGCCACTAAACCAAACCAGATACAAGATGAAATAAACTGTACTGACCCTGGGTTGCCTTGCTTTGCTAATCATTTATTCTTCTTTTTATTCTAACTGCCTGTATTTTTTTCCTCATAGGTGCAGTGCTTGTAGATACGTTTACAGTTTTGGTGCCGAAACCCTGGAGGAAGCAAGGCAGAAAGTGCAGAGGCTAGAAAGTTGAAGGAAGTTGAAATAGTGCAGAAAGGTCTTGACTTTTAAAAGTCAGCGAATAAAGGAAGAATTAGAATCCTCAAGATTGGATCAGTTTTCACCTTGGAGGGACAGAAAACAAAGAATCTTCAGGATAGGATCAGTTCTCCTCCGTGGAGTCTCATCTGCAGGAAATGTAGGTGGAATAAAAAGCTGTGCAGCTGAATTTCCCAAAGGGATTTCTACACTACCAATATAGGGTGAGACTCTAGTTTTTTTGTTGTTTGTAGAATGCACTAAAGCTTTGTTCTCCTATAGTTACGTATAGTCTGTAATTTATGAGGCATGCAGTTAAAGGAATTTGCATGGTAAATAGATTTTTTATATATGGTAAGGCTAAGGCATCACAGATGTTACTGCAACCAGAAACTATTAGATCTGAGAAACTGAATTTGAAAAGTAACAGTATTACAGATTTAAACCAGGATTTTATACCAGAAAAGGTACCTGTAACCAGATCTAGAAACAGATATTTATTAAGATTTACTAAATCATATCAATAACAGAAGTTTCAAAAGAAATTTACAAGTGTTACTGATGAAATGACTCAGGAAAAATCTGACAGGTTTGCTTCCTTCTCTGAAGGAAGAGAGATGTCATATTCTAAAAATACCTCAGAGAATGCTAAGGCATCTGGGTTAATTTTATCTCCTAATTTTCCCAGATTTGAAGAAGTTATAAACCAAGCAAATAGTGCAGGTGGTAATAATTCACACAGAGGAGATACACAATGTTTATTAAATATTATTCATGTATGGGTCAGTCAAAAGCAACAAATGTTAAGGGAAAAAAGGAAGTCCTATTTTTAAACTGCCTTCTTTGATTTATGAGTTTACAGGGTAGGGAAAAACCAAATCAAAATAAAAGATTTTGTTAAGAAAACATTCATTCCAGCTCTCTTACAACAGTTTGTGTACATTGAAGCTTTGTAAAAAAAAATATGTATATATATATATATATATATATATATATATATATATATGTTCCCACTTACAGGAAAGTGTAAAAAGATCAAACAGACAAGTAAAAGAGACAGCAAATTAACTAACAGCTTTACATAATGAAACTAAAGAAAGAGAACACTAATGCCACATGCTCAGATTTGGGTAAGAGACCACTTAGATACATATGTAATAGGGTACAGGAATTGCAGTTAGTATTACTGCAAGAACATTCCCAGGAACAAGAACTATAAACTTGCAAGGATTGTGAGAAAAAAATCTCTCAAACTCAAGTAAGTCTCCCCGTAAAAACAAATATAGGGGAAGACACCTTCCAGCATGCATGGGTATCAGGTCCTCATCTACAAAACATCACTGGAAATGATATCTTAAAACAAAGAGGTTGCATTATAGACTTGTGTAACAGAGAATTGATTAAGGGACCATTAAACGAAGTATTAGTCATTTCTGAAACATTATGCAAATACAGTGTCAAAGACCCAGGACAGTATGATTTAATTGAGCTATTAAAAACATCAAAGCTAAACTTGTCTCAGCTAATTTATTGCTATCAGGATATTTTTGCCAAACATAAGAATGATTGTGGACAAGTCCCTGACTCTATTCTTAAAAGTAAGAGGCAGTCCCAAGAAACCTATAAAATCCAGTACAGAAAGAGGCACAATAGGCAATACTAAATACTATGAAAGCTTTAGAAGCTCAAAGGGTAGTGAGAAAAGTTAACTCACCAGCTAACAGTCCATACTGACCTGTACAGAAGCCAGATGGAAGTTATTATCTTACTGTTGATTACAGAAAACTTAATAAGGTTATACCTCATTCTTTGCCCATAGTAGGAAGCATGCCTGATCTTATTGCTCAGATTCAGGAAAAAATGAAAATTTTCTCCACATTAGATGTGAGTAATGGTTTCTGTAGTATTACTCTAGATAAAGACTCACAATGGAAATTTGCTTTTACTGTAGAAGGCCAACAGTATACTTGGACAAGAATGCCTCAGGGCTTTCATAATGCTCCAACAGTTTTTCATCATGTAATGCAGGAAATACTAAAACCACTAGAATGCAGACCTTCTATTATTCAATATGTGGATGACATACTTGTAGGAACAGAAACTGAAAAGCAGCACTTAAATGCATTAACAGAAATTTTCCAAGCAGTAAGACAATCAGGATTAAAACTGAATCCTAAGAAGAGTGAGTTTATGAAAGATTGTCACTTTTTTGGGTGTCATGTTATCAGCATGACAAAGAAGCATTAGTGAAGACAATAAGCAACTCATCAGACAGTTACCAATTCCAGTTACTGTCACAGGGTTAAGGCAAGCCCTAGGAATCTGTGGCTTCTCAAGAGAATGGATACCAGATTATACAGGAAAAGTAAAACCCTTAACTAATATGCTTAAAGGAAACAAAAAAGGAGATTGAGCTTTTCAATTGGAATGATGAGTCACTAGCAGCTTTCTCTAAGGTCAAGGAAGAACTCATTTCTGTACCTGCTTTGGGTGTCCCAGAAAGAGATAAAGAGTTCATCATACAGTTTGGACACAATGGTCTAACTATGACGGCCATAGTGTTACAAAAAAGAGGATATCAATATCAGGTTTTGGGTTATTATTCCAGAGCTATGAGTCCAGTTGAGAAAGGAATGAGAGAATGTGAGAAGCAAGCCATCATAGCAGAATGGTGTACTGAAGTAACATGCCATATGATTCAGGGCTCTCCAATTGAGCTACAGGTCAAACATACTCCAGTGAAATACATGTTAGAAGGAAATCCAAAGAGCATGAATAATGCATGACTTGGTAAAATCACTGCATGTCTTGCAAGTCAAGAAGGAGGAATCAGAGTAGAAATCCCTTGGATTAAGTTTTTACCAGAAATGTTTAGTTACCAAGGGGAATCTCATGAGTGTCCGGACTTAGAAAATGAAGAAGAGGAACACTTAAGGGTGGGCACCCAAACCATAGAAGGAGCATCAGGATTGTATACAGATGGATCCAGATTCTGGAGCTCTGAAAAAGGGTGTTTTGTGATAGGATGGGCTCATCCAGACTCTGCTTCACTTTGCTGTGAAGGAAAGGTTAGTATGCTTTTATTTTTTGTATTACTGTATTGCCTTTCTATATTTTGAATACTGTAGTTTGTTTTCTTTACCTTGTGTTTTGCTTGCATTCTGTTTTAACAGCATATTAAAACTTCAAAGAGACCACAGCTCTCTCTGTTCTGAGTCAGGCAGAATTTTTTCCCGCCCTCCCACCCATTTAAGTTGTCTTGTTAAATACCACTGTCTTTCTAGTTGCCCGCCTCTTATGTTAATCTGACCATATATCTCATTTCTCTCTACTTTCACTGGCTTATGTGAGTAATCACAAAATCATCATTTTTGAAATCCCACCCCTTCAATTATTTAAATTTATTGGCCATCCTACAGTATTTCATAGTACCAAAATACAAAAGTGACCACCCCTTTCAATCCATCTTGCTGTTTTAAAAATAGTAACTCTCCACTAAACCTTAACTTTTAAACAGGTAAAACTCAAGTTACCTACTTTCACATCTAACTTCTCTAGTGCACACTGCAGAGTGCATTCTTTTCAATCTTACCTTTAAGCATCCCTGTGACTAGCACTTTCTCTAATACCTGCTGGAAAGCACTAGGAAGCCTTAAACTCATACAAACACTGAACTCTCCTTGTTAACAAGGAGAAATAAATAGTAGGCACTAAACAGCCTATAATTGCAAAGTACCTTGCTAAGGAAACAGCTCCTATACTTTACAAAGAAAAAAAAAGCCCCAAACCAGGCATGTCCAAGGGTCAGCTTCCGGTAATTTCTCCTATCCACCTGGTGAATCTAGGCATACTGGGGCAATGCAGCAATTGCCTCATGTACACAGACAACCCTCTCCTCCTACCACCCAACACTACAACCTGTGAGAGATGCACTTACATAGCCAAAATGGAAGCAAAGCTCTCTCCACCCAAGATTGTGCTAAACAGTCAAGAGGAGAAGGTTAACACCCACACTACACCTCAAGCAACACATAGCCCTTCTAAACCCGCACCACCAACACCCACATATAGCAACACTAAATCCACATATGCAGAGGCCCTTAACTATAACCTGCCCAAGCAACAAAGACCTCTGAAGCTGAAACGCAAACAAACACCAATCACAACCAATGTGTCACATAGTTCACAACACCAGTGTGCCACCCAGCAACAGCCCCTAAAGCAAGACGATGTAACTAACACTTTAGTCATAGGTGACTCTATAGTCTGGCACACTGATGTCCCTCTCACCAGGTTGAATAAGGAGAAAATTACAGTCAGCTGCCTGTCGGGTGCCAGGATCCGCCACATAACGCATGCACTCAAGTCACTCCACAACAAGTACAAATATGACTCTGTCATTGTCCATGTTGGAGTGAATGACTTGAGACGTACCTCTCTGGACTACATGAAAAGAGACATGGAAGAGCTCTCGGATCATGTGGCCCAGGCAGGTATGACCCTAGCCCTGAGTAGCATCCTGCCTTCGCCCAGAATGATACCACAATATAAGGATAAAATGATTGACTTCAACAATTGGCTAAGCTTATGGTGTCATTCAATGGGGATCCAGTATCTGTCTGCCTGGGATGACATGATTGACAGACCACGATGCTTTGCCAGAGATGGTCTGCACCTGTCACCCTGGGATTCAGGTTACTGGCTAAGGCTCTTGCCACCCCTATAGTGCCTTTTTTAGGCAAACTTCAAAGGACAAAACCACCACCGTACCAGGTACAAGCATGCAAAATCTGAAGGTAATGCTACTCAATGCTAGAAGTCTAAACCTCAAAATGCACTCTCGAGGCACTCCTAAAAATGGAGAACATCGATATCTGTGCAGTAACTGAGACCTGGTTCAAGGCTCCAGAGAGCACCCCTGCAATACCAAGCTACAACTCTTACCACACTTTTCGGCCACCAAACCAGGACTGAAACACTAAAGGTGGAGGAGTGTCAATATTCACCAAGGATATTCACACCACCAGGCTAGTTGGCCAACACAATGTGTCTGAAATTCTCCAAGTGCAACTAACACTAGGTAAGACTGCAATCCAAATTGTAGCTTGCTACAGATCCCCCACCATACCCCAAGATTCTCACTACACCTTTCTAAACATACTGGAAAATATTAATACAGAACCAAACACCCTAATACTGGGTGATTTTAACTACCCTGCCATTAACTGGGAAAACTACTCATGTCCCAACACCTTTGCGCAACGGTTCTTGGAATTCATAAATTCCAACGCCCTGGATCAACTAATCCATAGTCCCACCAGGGGCTCCAATATCCTAGACCTGGTCATTACCAACATGGGAAATCAATGCTCCATACCTATGGTCATCCCCTCATTAGTCAGGTCTGACCATAAGCTAATCACCCTTAACATCCACATCCCACCCCCACCCCCCAGTAAAGAAACCACCATAAAAAAACTTCTCCAAAGCCAACTTCATGCTACTCAAGTCAGAAGTGACAAACTTCATGACACCCATGCAGACAGGAACTGAAAGTTCAACTGCTGAATCCTACACTAAGACACTGTACGAGCACATCCACTCATGCATGAATCATGCCATCCCAAATAGAACCAAATTGCTCTCATCCAAAAAAAGGAAGCCAATCTGGTGGTCCCCTGCCATAAACAAACTTTACAACAAAAGGAAGAAACTTTTGCAGAAAAGAGGAAAATCCCAGGATGCAAAAAACTCCCTTACTAGCCTCAGTAAGAAACTGAGATGCCTCATAAAATCCTCCAAAGCTAGTTACAAAAATAAAATTGCCAAAGATTCCAAAGACAACCACAAAGCATTCTATAACTATGTCAAGAATCTAAATGGCAATGCTTAGATCTGCTCTTAGCTAAAACAGAATGGCATTAAATATACTGATCCGAAGGATATTACCAATATCCTGGCAGATTGATTCAGTGCCAACTTCACCCCCCTCTCACCCCCTAAATGGCCCATCTCAATACCGGAAGATTGCCAAATTCCAGTAATAACGGCCACACAGGTACAAAATGCACTCTCTAAAGCCAAGAATACAGCATCCATGGGACCAGATGACATCCCGGGGTGTGTACTACATGAACTACAATATGAACTGGCACCTCACCTAATTGTCATGTTTAATTATAGCCTCACCTCAGGTTTCATGCCCACTGAGTGGCACAGAGCTACAGTTATCCCAATCCACAAGGGGGGATCCACCTTGGATCCCGGAAACTACCATCCCATCAGTCTGACAAGCCTTATCTGCAAGGCCATGGAGCGTATTATCATGGAACTTATAAACAAAGACATTGGCAACCTTCAAACACTGGACCCCACCCAGTTTGGGTTTGTGAAGGGCCAATCTTGTCTCCTGAACCTGATTGACTTCATTGAATCAGTCTCCAGAGCCATGGACAAGGGTAAGGTGGTCCACACAGCCTATCTAGACCTTGCCAAGGCCTTTGACACCATCCCCCACTCTGGAATCATAGATAAACTTACTAAGTTGGGCATTAATCCCTATGACACCCAATGGGTTGCTAAATGGCTTACTGATAGAACCCACACTATAAAAGTAGCCGACTCCAAATCCAGCTCCAGACAAGTGATAAGTGGAGTACCTCAGGGTTCAATCCTGGGGCCGCTCTTGTTTGGCATCTACTTCTCTGAAGTACAGGTCAACACTAAGGGACTCTGGCTAACAAAGTTTGCAGATGACTGAAATCTGGGAGCCATTATTGAATCTCCAAATGATGTGGATACTCTACAAAAGGGCCTTACAGAAACAGATACTTGGTGCCAGAGCCATGGGCTCAAGCTCAATGCCAAGAAATGTATTGTTATCCCCTTTGGGAAAAACATGTATCCATGAATTACCATATAGGTGGCAGTACACTAAACACAGAAAGTGTGATAAGAGACTTAGGGACACAGGTGGACAGTGGTCTCACCTTTGATAACCACATCGCCACAACAGTCAGGAAATCCTTCTATGTGGCACACCTCATCACGAAGGGCTTTTCATCCACAAAAAAGGAGGTCATTCTCCCACTGTACTCATCCCTCATTAGACCCATTATAGAATACAATGCCCCATTTGATATGTACCTCTCAAGACATCTGCAACAACTGGAAAGGCCTCAGAAATACCTCACTAAAAGAATCACAGGCCTAAAGCAGATGCCCTACACTGACCGCCTTAAAAAACTCCAGCTATACTCTGTCGCATATCATCTACTCAGAGGCGATCTCTGCTTAACATACAAGGCCATGTCAAACCCAGAGCTGTTGGACATGCTACACTTAAAGAAATCCCAATCCCTCAGAGATACACGCTCCAGGGATCTAAACCTTGTCATGACAATAAACAAAACATGCTGGAGGGATAGGTTCCTGACCCAGAGACTCCCCAGACTCTGGAATAGATTGCCCATACATGTCAAGCAGAGTGCCTCTTTGGACCTCTTCAACAGGAACCTTGACGATTGGATGGGAGAAAGGAAATTCACCCTAGGGATCATGTCAGTTGCTATGCTAGACAGTGGTCCAGGAAAGTAAATAATGTGGGAAGAAATAGCCAGGGAATTGTTATGGCTAGGCTTGTATAGGCCCTAGGGCTGATAGCCTAGTACCAACCTATGAACCTATGAACCAACCTATACAATGCAGAGACCAAAGAACATAAGAAGGGTAGTCTCCCAGGGGGATGCTCAGCACAAAGAGCTGAACTAGAAGCAGTTAAACAAGCCTTGTTATTGCCCAGACCTGTAAATATTTATACAGACAGTGAATATGTAGTCCGAGTCTTAACATCATTTCTTCCTATTTGGGCAGGGAGAGGTTTGATTACAGCTGATGGTAAACCAATCAGTCACCAGGAAGTGTTGACAGAAATTTGAGTTTAATAAAAGATGACAATCCTTCTACAGTGAGTATAAATAAGGTCAAAGCTCACACCAAAAATGAGGTACGCAGTCAGGCTAATAAAATAGTAGATCAGCTAGCAAAAGAAGGGGCCCTTGACTCCAAAGAAACTTATCCAATACAAAATGTTCCTCAATACTGAGCATGGGAAATAAATGACAGGAAATAAAAGCAAATAAGAGAAATGGTACAAAATATTTTCAATAAGTGCCAAATACAAATGGACTTACCTCTAAATCCTTTATCTTTACATTGCACAGCTAACTTTTGTAGAGATCAGTATACAGAGTATGAACATAGAGTGGAAAGTGAGGTAGGGAAAATTACCCAGATCCAGTGTGATGGGATCATCATAACACCCACTGTATGTGGATTAACAGTAACAGGAACAGATGAAATGAAGCCATTATGGGGTCCTGAATTTAAACAAGGTGCTCATATGACCTTAAATGCAAAAACAAACACAAATAATCAGCAGTTAGGAAGCTTAGTAAAAATTCTGAGAGAACAGCCAGATATCATTAAGAAAGATAAAATAGAAGAAATTGAAATAATACAAGGAAGTGAATGGAAATGGGTTAGAGTTACAGAATCTTGGTCAATACCAGGAGAATTCAAAAAAGGTCCATTACATAGGGTACAAACAATTGAGCCTGAAAAAGGAAAACTGTTGTTACTTATTATCATAATTTCCTAGGTCATCCAGGAAGGAAAAGACTACAACAAATTGTTAGTTCTAGATTTAAATGGGAAGAAATGACAGCAGACATCCAAAATCATGTAGATAGATGTGTTACATGTGCCATGCACAATGTGGGAAAACGAAATAGGAGAAAACAATATAGACTCCCACAAGCATTGGAACCCTGGGAATGGGTACAAATGCATTTTGTAGGACCTCTTCCAACAGCCCCAGGAGGGTTTTGTTTCTTACTTACTTTGATAGATGAATATACTGGATGGGTGGAAGCTCATCCAACAAAAAAGGAAGATGCAAACTCAATAATTAGAATAATAAGTGAAAGGATCATTCCAACATGGGGAGTGACCCAAGAAATACATATTGATCAAGGGACTCACTTTACTGGAAAAGTGACAAAGCAAATGTGTAAAACTTGGGGGATCAAGCAAAGGTTTCATACTCCTTACCATCCTCAGAGTTCTGGAAAAGTCGCAAGAGCTAATAGAAATCGGAAGGCAGGATTAAAGAAAATGATTTCTGAGTACGGGAATCATTGGGTAAAACATTTACCCAATATTTTGATTAAGATGTGAAATTCTCCTCAGGGATGTGGGTTAACTCCACATGAATTAACGACGGGTCGACCTATGAATTTACAAGCAGGAGAAATCCCTTATGCGATACCATTAGAAGAAACAAAATTGTGGGACCAGCTCCAAGACCAAATCAGTTGGGCAAAAGGGAGAGTCTGGGAAGCTGGACAAGCCCATAATCTAGAATTGAGTTAAAAAAATGAGATTTGGGAATCGAGGAAGGTACAATTGGAACAAGGAGATCTTGTAATGGTCTGTCAGTTTGGAAACACAAGTAAATGGGATTCAAAATGCATCGGACCCTACATTGTTACCAAGGTGGGGTTAGTGGCTGTACAAATCCAGCCATATAAAAATCAGCCACCAAAAAGTGGTTGGATTCATAAAGATCATGTTAAAAGATTAAAATGGAGGGGAGAAAATTGAATAACTTATAAATGTAATAACTGATATAAAGGGACATAATATCAGATACAACTAATAAGAACTCAATTCTTTTCTTTTCCAGAAAATATTGAATCATGAATGCCCTGATGTTAATCGTGATCCTGACAAGTTTTTACTCAGCCACACAAGAAAAGATAAACTTCAATACCTTTACCAAATCTCTGCAAATGTACTCTGAAACCTTGAAAGCTAAACAATGTTGGATCTGTGATGAGATACCACAAGATGCAAACAGTGGAATTCCATTACAACCTATTCCATTTACCCTTCTGGAGATGTTGAACCTCACAAATCAAGACTAGTTTCCAAGAAATAACTCTTTCCCAAAGACACATCCTTTTTTGAGGCTTGTCCATACAAATGTGACAACTGATGTTTGCTTACAAGGAGAAGGAACAAGCAATCACCCATTTGTTGGGAAAAGTCTTTGTCATATTATTTTTGCTACCCAAAATGCCAGTGAACAATGTTTTGAGCATTTTAGTAATGAAACTTTCTGGACATTTAAAAAAGCTAGAACTAAACATTGGGTTACAACATGGATGGTTCCAATTAGAACAGGCATATATTACATATGTGGTAATAAAGCCTACACATGGCTTCCTGAGAACTGGACTGGATTGTGTTATTTGGGGCATGTAATTCCATCTGCTAGGAGCGGATGAGTTTCCAGGTTTGAATGAAGCCATTAACATCAAATGTTTCCTGCAAGCACAAAGGTTATAGTGTTAGATAAAATTTAAATTAATAATATTATATTTTTCTATAACTAGTTTTAAGTATTTTTAAGAGTACAGTTTCTATGTGACATTATATATTTTAAACAGTTTAATTTATTATGTTAAATTGGTATTAGTTTATGACTGGATCACTATTTCATGTGACATCAATTATTGTTATTTAAATCAACTGTTTTTTTATTTGTAGTATTTCTGAGGAAGTTCACAGTCATTAAAGGAAATCTAAAATAATTTTTTTTTTTTTTTTTTTACCTGATTTTGTTTTTGTGTTTGTTTGTTGTGTGGTTTTATGAAGATATTACAACATTACCTGATTCTAATATTAGAAATGTTAGATTAAAAAGACATATTAACATAGAAAAAAATGGATGTAGGAGATGATGTCCTTGCAGGAGCAGCAATTTTTCCATTCTATGGAGCAGGGAAAGATGTTTGGGAAATTAGAAAATTGGCAGGATTATTGGAGGAATTAAGTAATGCTACATTCGAAGTAATAGAGGAAGTTACTTTAGAAATGACTGTCATGAGAACTATGATCTTACAAAACCGCATGGCATTAGACTTTGTTCTAGCTAGTAAATAAGGTACTTGTGCATTGATAGGGGAGGAATGTTGTACTTATATTCCTGATAATGAACCTGAAATCAGGAGTCACCTCAAGCTAATTGAGGAAGTTGCTCAAAAAGCACAAATAGAAAAAGAAACATGGTTCTCTTGGCTGAATGGTTCCATCAGTAGCTGGGGAAGAAAAATAATGCAGCTTATACTGGTCATAGTTGGCATTTTAGGATGTATAAGCCTAGTAATTGTTGTCATCAAGTGTGGAATTGAATGTGTAAGACAACCAGCAGTACATGTTTTGACAGTGGACCAAAATGCATCAGGTCCAAGACATTGTATGATTTATGAAGTATTCTAAACCAATGAAGCTTGATGATATGCACTAAACAAAATCAACAAACATGGGTTCTCATGTCTATTCAGGCGGAACTGTTATAGTATTGGGATCTCAAGCAATTTTTGGACACCAGCTTACAGAAATCTTCTCTGAGCAGCATGTGTGAACAATCTTTTATGTGAATGCCAATGACTGAAAACATGAATACAAAAGCTGCGTGGCATGCCTGGCTAAAAGGGCATCAGCCATGATAATATAGTGCTTAGGAATAATTCCTCTCTTTATCAAGGCATAATTATTAATATAAACTGAAAATAATTCCTCTAATAATCAAATGTCAGACAGATGCAAACTAGCTATAAGACTTCACAATGGGTTTTTGGAATTGTCAGCTCAGCCTGCTATTAGGATAACGATAGATTGGAAAGGTCACAACAGTCTGAAACAAGGGTCACACACTGACACACACTGATGTATTATAACAGCAGGAATGGCTCTTCTATTAGAAGTTGTATAAAACATGTATTAATCAGTACTTTTCTATTTCTATCAAAACATTCCTAAACTACATGTGTAAAGAATGCAAATAATGTAAAATACATGATTTGTAAAATGTACATATATGCCATTAATATCAAAGAATCAGGAAATGTATATTGTTATATTTCACACATTATCCATAGAATGAATGACATGAGCAGATGTTGTGCCTTGCATATACATGCTGCAAAGCTGTGGACTTTATATGACGTTTTTAGTAAGCTTTTGTATTGTATTACTTTGTGAGTTGCAAACTTTCAGTAGTTCTGAATTATTCAACAACAGTAATAATGTAAATATGAACTGCAACTGTAACAATAATAGTCTTTCTCATTAGAAATGTTATGATAGACAATTAAGCAGTAAGAACATATGATGATAAAGCAAGCTGAAGAAAGGAATGCTGACTCTGTACTTGTCACTAAAAAAGGGAAGAAACCTGTTATAGTAGCAACTTTTAAAATAGTCTGCTCACAAGCAATTTTAAATAGATGTATAACCTGATTTGGACACAATGTATGTCTAAAGAGGCAGGCTGTATCTTTCAAGATTGTATAAAAACCTTGTCCTCATCTGTAATCTTTGTCAGTCAGTAAACCAAACCAGATACAAGATGAAATAACCTGGACTGACCCTGGGATGCCTTGCTTTGCTAATCATTTATTGTTCTTTTTATTCTAACTGCCTGTATTTTTTTCCTCATAGGTGCAGTGCTTGTAGACACATTGATACATTTACATGTATGCACCTGCTATCTATACAGGACAGGGGGAAACCATCATATTGTTGTACCTGCTGAGTCAAGGGAGGACCACAAGTGCTTAAAACATAAATTTAGAGAAATGTGTAACACCCAGACAAATGTTACAATGGAACGGTACTTATTTTACACAGAGGATCAAAAGCCTGGTGAAACTTTTCCAGCATATAAGATGGACACATAGTCACACTAAACCTACACCACCAAAATCCAAATTCATCAGACAAACAGGAGAGAACACTAGGAGCTGACCCTTGGACATGACTGAATAAAAAACTACTTTCCTCTAGACAAGTGACGAAAGTGAGTATAAGAACTGTTTTTCTCTAAGCAACTGAGGAAAGTAAGTACAAAAACTGTTTTTCTCTAGGTAAAGAGGATGGCTGAGTGCTGTAGTAATTTGTAGCTTATTTAGTGCTAACAACAAGTTCTGAACAAGTGCTGAGCATGAAAAAGCAAATTCAAGTGCTAAAACAAGAATCTGTGCCTGGATCTTGTGGTAGATAGGTTAACTAGAGCTTACCACTCCCACTGATAAGCTAGAAGACTTCCCTCCAACACAGAAAGGCTTGGGGGGGGGGGGGCTCAGAAGCTTACAAGCAGTCCTACATACAGCTAATCTGTATTTGGACTAGATTAGCTACAGGAAAGGTGGGAAACAAGCGCAAACATGGGCTTTTAAACCAGTAGGTTGAAAAAGATGGAAAAACTGCCAAACGGTCAATAAACTACAATTTCTGGGCCAGAAACCACTATTGTGGTAGATAGGCTACCCAGTGCTTACCACTCTCACTGATAAGCTAGATGGCTTCCCTCCAACACAAAAAGGCTTGGGAGGCTCAGAAGCTTACAAGCACTCCTGGATACAGCAATTCTGTGTCTGGACTAGACTAGTTACAGGAAAGGTGGGAAATGCCGAATGTGTGATAAGAGACCTTGGGACCCAGGTGGACAGTAGTCTCTCCTTTGATAATCACATCACCACAGTAGTTAGGAAATCCTTCTATTTGGCACACCTCATCACAAAAGGGTTCTCATCCTGGAAAAAAAGAGGTCATTGTTCCCCTCTACTCAGCATTCATTAGACCCATTATAGAGTACAATGCCCCTTTTGGAATGTACCTCACAAGACATCTGCAGCAGCTGGAAAGGCCACAAAAGTACCTCACAAAGAGGATTACTGGTCTCAAACAGATGCCCTACACTGACCATCTCAAAAAACTCCAGCTTTACTATGTAGCATATCACCTACTCTGAGGAGATCTCTGCCTAACATATAAAACTATATTAAACCCAGAGCTGTTGGACATGCTACACTTAAAGAAATCATAACTTCTCCAAGCTACATGCTCTAGGGACCTAAACCTCATCACCACAATAAACAGGACATGCTGGAGAGATGGATTCCTGTCCCAGAGACTTCCTATTCTCTGGAACAAGCTACCCATCTATGCAAGCAAAGTTCCTCAGTAGCACTCTTCAAGAAAAATCTTGATGAGTGGATGGGAAATAGGAAATACACCCCGTGGATCACTTCTGTGGCTCTGCTCGACAGGGCCACAGGAAATTAACTTTCTTGGGTGGCATAAGCCAGGGAACCTTGTTAGCTAGGCTTACTTAGGCCCTTGGGCAGGTAGCCTAGTACCATACCTCTCAACCTAGCTTCGCTAGGGACAGCTTGCACCTGTCACCCCTGGGCTTTCGGATATTGGCAAAGGCTCTTGCTACCCCCATAGTGCCTTTTTTAGGCAAAGCTGAAAAGACAAACCCACCTCCATAGGTATCACAAGGGATAAGAAACTAAGAGTACTGCTACTCAACGCCAGAAGTCTAAACCTCAAGATGCACGCACTCAAAACTCTCCTTAGCATGGAGAACATCGATATCTGTGCAGTAACAGAAACCTGGTTCAAGGCTCCCGAGAGCACCCCAGCACTACCAGGTTATACCTCATACCATGCTTTTTGGCCCCAAAACTTGGACCAAACCACAAAAGGAGGGGGAGTATCAATATTCGTCAATGATACCCACACCTCCTGGTTGGTGGCACAGCACGAAGCATCAGAGACTATCCATGTGCAACTAACAGTGGGTAAAACTGCCTTCCAGTTTATAGCCTGCTACGGACCACCCTCCCAAACACAGGAACCCCACTCAGCCTTCCTGACAATACTGGAAAATATGAAGGTCTCTCCAAACACCATTATATTGGGTGACTTCAACTACCCAAACATAGACTGGCAGCATTACTCTAGCTCCAACACCCTAGCCCAAAGGTTGCTAAAATTTATAAACTCAAATGCTATGGAACAACTTGTTACCACTCCCACAAGAGGGGAAAACATACTGGATCTGATCATCACCAACATGGGGACACTATGCTCAAGACCAGAAGTGTATCCCTCACTGGTAAGATTAGACCATAAACTAATCTCACTGGATATTCACATCCCGACCCCACCCCCTGCCCAGAAAACCACAGTGAAAAACATCTCTAAAGCAAATTTGACACACCTCAAAACTGAGGCGGAATATTCAAAGCCCTCGGGCCTGTGGAAAATACAGCCCAGACCGCAGAATCCTTTATAAACGCATTCTATGAACACCTTCAGGAATGCATGGATCATGCAATCCCAAATAAAACCAAGACCCAATCCTCCAAAGGCAGACATCCTGTCTGGTGGACCCCAGCCAGAAACAAACTATACAACAGAAGGAGGAAGCTACTACATGATAGAGCAAAATCCCTAAAGGGAAGGCATCTCTGATCAGTATTAGCAAAAAACTACGGGCACTCATAAAATTGTCTAAGGCCAGCTTCGAGAGAAAAATTGCACAGGACACTAAGGATAATCACAAGGCTTTCTTTAGTTATGTTAGGAACCTGGGTGGGAATTCCCAGATATGCTCAGAATTAGTCCAAAATGACAAAAAATACACCGAGCCCACAGACATTGCCAACATCCTAGCTGACAGGTTCAGTGCAAACTTCCCCCCACCAAAAGGACAAATATCTATCCCAACAGAGTGCTGCCCCCCTGACATCTCAGATGCTCAGGTAAGAGCCGCCCTCTCCAAAGCAAAAAACACAGCATCAATGGGACCAGATGGTGTCCCAGGCTGCGTCCTACATGAACTCCAAGAAGAGCTAAACCCAAACATAAAACTACTGTTCAATCTCAGCCTTACTACAGGATATGTACCTAAAGAGTGGCGTACAGCAACAGTGGTCCCTCTCCACAAAGGTGGTGCCTCAACGGATCCTGGAAACTATCGCCCAATAAGCCTGACTAGCTTGGTCTGCAAAGCTATGGAAAGGATCATCATGGGCCTCATAAAGAAAAAATATTGGGGACCTACAGACACTGGATCCTACCCAGTTTGGCTTTGTTAAGGGCAGATCCTGCTTCTTAAACCTGGTCAATTTCTTTGAAACAGACACCAAGGCCATTGACGAGGGGAAGGTGGTCCACACAGCCTACCTGGACCTCGCAAAAGCCTTCGATACATTACCCCACTTGGGCAATATAGATAAGCTCACCAGCTTAAATATAAACCCCTATGTCACTAGATGTGTTGCAAACTGGCTCAAGGACAGCACCCACATGGTTAGAATTGCTGGAGCCATGTCAGACACCAAACCAGTTACAAGTGGCATCCCACAAGGCTCAGTCCTGGGACCTCTCTTGTTCGGTATATATTTCTCGGCGGTACAGGCCAACACGGAAGGACTGTGGCTGACCAAGTTCGCAGATGACTGCAAACTGGACATCATAATCAACTCTCCAGCCGACACAAGCATCCTCCAAAAGGGCCTCATAGAAACAGACAACTGGTGCCAGAGCCATGGCCTCAAGCTAAATGCCAAAAAGTGTATAGTCATCCCCTTTGGCAAAAACAAAGTGCCCACAAATTACCACATAGGTGCTAATCCATTAAGTACAGAAGAAGTCATTAGGGACCTGGGGACCCAAGTTTATAGCAATTTGACAACCACGTGGCCAAAGTGGTTAGAAAAACATTTTATATAGCCCACCTAATCATGAAGGGATTCACATCTAGATCAGGGGAGGTCATCGTGCCTCTTTACTCATCCCTCATCAGGCCCATAATTGAGTACAATGCCCCTTTTGGGATGTACCTTACCAGACACCTGCAGCAACTGGAAAGACCCCAAAAGTACCTCACCAAGAGGATCAAAGGGCTCAAACAGATGCCATATGCTGCCCTGTTAAAGAAACTCCAGCTCTACTCAGTGGCATACCGCCTGCTCAGAAGCGATCTGTGCCTGACATATAAAGCCATGTCCAACCCGGAATTAATGGACATGCTGCACCTCAGAAAATCCAAATCCCATCGAGCTACACGCTCGAGAGACTTGAACCTCAGCACTGAAATAAATAGGACATGCTGGAGGGACAGATTCATAACCCAGAGACTCCCTTCACTCTGGAATAAAATCCCAGTCCAGGTTAGGCAGAGTCCCACATTGACTCTCTTCAAGAAGAATCTTGATGAGTGGATGGGAGATCGTAGGTTTACCCCGGCTATCATTTCTGTGTCACTGTTAGACAGAGGCACAGTATACTAACCTCAAAGAAAGGCATAGCAAAATTAATTTAAAATGGGTGGCGAAAGCCAAATACACTCTGGCTAGGCTTATAAATGCCCTAGGGCAGATAGCCTAGCATGAACCTATGAACCTATGAACCTGGAAACATCAAAAATCTGGACAAGGCCCGTGAAAAATAGGTACAAATCTGTACACTGATTAACATAAAATTTGCATACATAATTATGTAACCCATTCCACTCCAATGGAATTGTGGGATACCAACTTTCAAATTCAAACTGAAGAACAGACAACCAAAATATGGCACCAGAGTCCCCCTGCAGCCATTCATCCCATTACTTGGCTATTTCACCCCATTTACCATAAACACTAATGTGTGTATACTGCTTTACTAATAGAATGATTATTTGGATTTTAGTTTTACATTTTACAGCCCAATGTACAAACACCAACAGACATCTGCTAACAAAGCAACACTGTCTTACAATGAAAATAGACTTGGCATTAAAACTTTTCTGCCCTTGAAACTCTCATTCATTGAAACAGCATTAAAACCCACACCACATTTAAAGAAAATCCATTTGGCAAATGGTGGATAAAGATTACCTTTGGGCTCCTATTTTTCAAATCATTGGCCCCTTTCACACAAAACAAGAAACATACATGTTTTCTTTGATACACCTTCTTGACTTTATTAAATTATATTCCTTGTATAATATAGCACACTTGTTAGACAGAGCGCATTTTACATTTATTGTTTGAACATTTTTCCAGTAGGCTGTAGGCAATGAAACAAAATGCATGAACCAATAATGACAAAACTGCCCAATTCAGAAGATTTCCATCATAAACATCTACTTCCAGTGTCCACACCCACACTATAAATAAGAATAACTGTAGTGTAAGCCATAGGTATCTTGCACAGCTTCTTGCATTTATTTTTAATTTCATTTTTTTTGGAGGGGGGTACAAAAGGCCAAAAAACAGGGACACATTTTAAACATTGCTTGTATAATTTTGGAAAGTTGCTAGAATAACATGTTGTGTTATCACCATGCATTTCACTGGCAAGTCTCAAACCCAGGACCCTGTACACTACAGTCAGAGCAACATACCACTATGCCAAATCAGCAGTCTCCTCAAGGATTGGAAGACTGAAACTTAAATGGTTATCATTTAGTGAATTAATTTCTCACTTCTCACCATAGCTGTCAACCTCTTTGCACAAAAAACCTGGACAAAGACAATAATGAGTTAATACAAATTCAGCTTTCACTTGTCACCATAGCTCTCAAGTCTTAGCACAAAAAAAATGGACAAAGCCAATAATGAGGGAATACAGCCCCAAAATAGGGACATATTTAAAATACTGATCCTATAAACTTAGAAAATTGCTAGAATAAAAGGTTTTATGTTACCATTTATTTTCTGAAGAATATGACGTATGTGTAATGTTGAAGAAGACATGTTGTGAAACACAATAATACCAGCTCCGTGCTAGAAGTAATTATAGTATACAGGCTGTCTGCAATTGTAATTTTACAAAACAGTAGTAACTCATGCTACAGAAAATACATTTAAAATGTAGTATTTATTTGGAGTGATGAGAGAGCCATACTACCAAGAGCCATACTACCACTACATGTGATCTGTTCAGTAGCTGGGTGGGAGGTAGATGGGGAGGAGAATGAAAGTGGTTAAGCCTAGGTATTTTAAGATGGTAAATAGAAAGATATACATGCTGTAGATTTGAATGGGTAGTGTTGAACAGAGCCAGAACATCTTTAGTCCATGCATAAACCACCTGAAGTCTGTAGGTGCCTCAAAAAATTGGTTTGCTGAAAAGAAGTGCAAATCTGAGTAAGCAGGTTTGAAGATTGTAGAAACCTTATCTGTCCTGCAGAGAGTAATTAATTGCTGAGGGCAAGGAAGAGTTACTTATCTTAGGGAGTAAGTAACAGTTTAGATGAAGCTGAATAAATGCATAAATGCAAGTTTTTGAAAATAAATGTTTTTTTCTGGAATTAGGAAAGACACAGAACAGTAATGCAGCTGTAACATAAGCGACCCATAACATTATAACTCACCAGATCACCAATCCAACTACAAGATGCACAATTCCCCAGAGTTACAACACTCCTTTAAAATAATTCAGACAAATGGCTATTCCCAGAACTTAAACCCTTGTGCAAACAACTAAGGGATACTGCTTGGTCTTCCTAAGAACAAAATCCATTTCCAGAAAACTGCCAACAATTTACACAGCTTAAACATCTGGCAGATAAAAAAACAAGATAGAATAAGGTCAACTTACTGATAAATAAACACATTCTGAAAAATAAGAAAAATAATTTGAGGCTTTCATCAGTAGTATCACAAGGCAAACACAATGATATGCCAATACATACGCAAACACAATGATGTGCCCACACACACGCAAACATAATGACATGCCCACACACACACAAACACAATGACATGCCCAGACACACGCAAACACAATGACATGCCCGGACACACACAATCACACATAATGACATGCCCACACACACACACACACACACACACACACACACACACACACACACACACACACACACACACACACACACACCCTTCATTTCACTTGCATTGCACAGCTAGGTTCCTTACTTCAGCGAGCCTTCTAAATACTATTGTGCAGCCAGGTTCCTTACTTCTCCATTTCAGAGTGAGCCTTCTAAATATAAAATACATCCACAAACAGCAGCAAGCCTTCTAAATATAAAATACATCCACAAACAGCAGCGAGCCAAATACTTGCATTGCACAGCTAGGTTCCTTTCTCCATTTTAGAGCAAGCCTTTCTAAATAAATCCAGCCAGGAGTGATAATACATCCACAAACAGCCAGGTGAGCCTTCTAAATAAATCCTTTCTGTTCTTGCCATTTCTGCTCGCAAAGCATTCAAACCAGAACTGGAAATACATGCACAAGCTCAATTCTGACAGTCTGGTAGTCCTGACAGAGCTGACGTCATCTCGCATGTGATGACGTCAGCTCACAAAGCGCGAAAAATAAAAAAACAAAGTTCGGAAAATAAAAAAACAAAGAAAAAAATCAGAAATGAAGGGGTCCACTCGGGAATCATGGCACCCCATTATTTGGATTCCAAAACTCAGTAAAAAACAAGTAATTCAGGACAGTTTGGAGGTATGCCTAGTACCTACCTATGAACCTATGAACCTATATATAACTGACCTGAGGAATAAGGCTAAAATATGCAGATTTGGTGACCTGAGGGATGAGTTGATAAAGGACAGACTTGTGTGTGGTATAAAAGATGATGCTGTGAGAAAGATTTTGCTTCATGACAGTGATTTAACTTATAATAAGGCCATTGAGATTTTTCAGATACACGAGTTCACAGAAAAGCACACAAATATGCTTACAATTGAGAACAGTTCTAGAAGGCACAGTGACAAAGCTTATGTTGATAGTATGTGGCATGTGGTTAAAAGAAACAGGCCAAAGCACATGTCAGCAACTGTAGCCCCTGCAGCACTCACTGGTAAACTTCAGAATTTTTCAGCAAATTACAGTATTCACACAGTCTTAGTGAAGCATAAGAGTGAGCCAGCAAACTCAAAGCATGGGCCGCAACCTAGTTTCATTGCCAGCTGTTGTAATTGTGGTGGAAGTCATGACTCCAAAAAGGAAAAATGTTTAGCTTTTGGTCAGCAATGCCACAAATGCAATAAGTGGAATCATTTCAAAAGGTTTTGTAAATCAAAAGGCCCACATTCTGTTACTAAGAGGGAACATTTTATGAAAGGGTCTATATTAGAACACTGAACATTTAAAATGTCGAGTGTTCTAATACCGACCCATTTTCAGCAAACACTGAAAATATCAAAGAAATAGAAAACCGATTTTTTTCCTAGGGAAAGAATTTGGTTTTCCGTTTCTGTTGCTTCGGTTTTTTCAGCACTCTGGTGGAAAGTTACGGGTCGGGTTCAGGTAAGTGTGCAATTGAGTGCGGGTTAGGTTAGTTAGGGTTAGGGTATGGGTTAGGTATGCATAAGATTGTGTGGACATGAGGGTTAGGGTGGGTTAGGTCAGTTAGGGTTAAGGCATGGGTTAGGTATGTGTGCGAGTGTGTGGACGTGAGGGTTAGGGCGGGTTAGGTATGTGTGCGATTGTGTGGATGTGAGGGTTAGGGCGGGTTAGGTGAGTTATGGTTAGAGTGCAGGTCAGGTAAGTATGCGATTGTGTGGACATGAGGGTTAGGGTGGGGTAGGTGAGTTAGGGCGCGGGTTAGGTATGTGTGTGATTGTGTGGACATGAGGGTTAGGGTGGGTTAGGTGAGTTAGGGTTAGGGCGCAGGTCAGGTAAGTTTGCAATTGTGTGGACATGAGGGTTAGGGTGGGGTAGGTGAGTTAGGGTTAGGGTGCAGGTGAGGTGAGTGTGCAATAGTGATGGACCTTAGGATTAGGGTTTGTGTTAAGGTAAGTTGATAGTTAGTGGTGTGTGTATAGTTTAGTGTAGGGTTAGGTGTAAGAGTTTAGGTGTATGTGTGTGGACTGCTGTTTGTTTGCTGCGCTTGTGTTGTGTGTATATGTTTTGGAACAGCAAATTTATTCCCTAGAAAAAAATTAGCTGTTCTGAATGTTTGATGTTTAGTATTTTCGATTGGTAGGGTTCGATATTAGAACACTCGACATTTTGAATGTTCAGTGTTCTAATATAGACCCTTATGTTATGAAACGAGTTGATCAATTAGAAAGCTGCAACCCTACTCTTTATGTGGATGATGTGTCAGTGCTTCATGAAACAGTCAACGCAGTAGATTTAAGGGCAAAGAATGAAGTATTTTGTACTGTTCGGATAAATGGCAAAAACACAGAGCTCAAAGTTGACACAGGTTCCAAGTGCAATGTTACATCAGCAGAAACATTTTCTAGAGTGGGTCATGGTGAAAGGCTTGATTTAGCAAGGTGTGTGAAGCTTGTTGCTTATGGAGGTGTAGAGTTTCAAACCGAAGGCTCAGTAGTGCTTTCATGTTACTCTGCTTGGAGAAGCTATGACTTATTATTTTATGTGGTCAAGAGGCATGTCTAGTCATTATTAGGGATCAGAGACCATTTGAAAATGGGACTGCTTATATTTAAAAAGGAAGTCCATCATGTTAGAATAAAAGACAACTACTCTAATTTCACCAAGTACATTTTTTCTACCTATGCTGATCTTTTCGAAGACAAATTATTTATTTATTTTACATTTGTTAACCGGGATGGTCCGACTGGACACAAGTCCATTTTCATTGGAGGCCTGGGGAGAAAAGCTCAACAGTAAGTCAAATTTTACACAATATGTTAAAATACAGTATACAGAGAATTTTCAAACAATATGTTAAAATACATTATACAACGACCCCCCATTAATATTCCAAAATGTGCATGGTGATTGGTCAGCGTACATGTTGAAAATCAGAGTTATAGTAATGGAAAAAGGTCCGGTTGCCCGGACATTTTCCATTAGTATAACTCTTTTTTTACAGCAACGGAGAGCGCAAGATCTCTGTTGCTTTTTACACACTGTCTTGCTATGTTAAACGAGTTTAACATAGAGAGACAGCTTTAAAAAAAGTACCGGAGATCTTCCTATCTCCGTTGCTTTTTTTGAAGGTGTCTCACTATGTTAAATGGGTTTAACATAGCGAGACAGCTTTAAAAAAAGCAACGGAGATTCTCCGTTGCTTTTTTAAAAGCTGTCTCGCTATGTTAAACTCCTTTAACATAGCGAGACACTTTGTAAAAAGCAACGAAGGTCTTGCTTTTTCCGTTGCTTTTTTCAAAACTGCCTCACTATGTTAAATGGGTTTAACATAGCGAGACAGCTTTAAAAAAAGCAATGGAGATTCTCTGTTGCTTTTTTTTAAAGCTGTCTCATGATGTTAAACTCCTTTAACATAGCAAGACAGTTTGTAAAAAGCAATAGAGATCTTGCTTTCTCCATTGCTTCCGCCCACAGCTCTAATGTACTGCATAAGCATACACATGCGCAGTACATTAGACTTCAGAAGGGCAGCAAGGAGGCATTATACAATGCCATTATTTAAGAAAAGTAATTTTTTTTTTCTTAAATAATGTCATTGTATAATAGCAATAACCCACTTCTAGGTGCGGATAATGCTGGATTTACCCACGGTTGTCTTTGTTTGGCCACTTGGGCTTCACCCTCGTGACCAAACTACACCAACCATGTTGAAATCCAGCATTACCCACACCCAGGTGTGGGTTATTGCTATAGTATACAGCAGAAGACATAAGACCTATATGTACAGAAAAAATAGTTGCACATGTTTAATAACAGAATAAGTACACACATTCAATTAACATTAGGAGAAGACCTAGACTGTAATACATATATATATATATATATATATATATATATATATATATATATATATATATATATATATATATATATATATATATATATTACAGTAGGTATGTTAGGAAGTGAGATATACAAGTGGAATAATTTGAGGACTTATGTAATACATGGGCATAGCCACTTATTCTTTAAGTGTGTTCTAAGTGAATTTTTAAAGTGAGAAGATGAAGGGGCACAAATCAGAACAGGAGGGAGATTATTCCAAGTTCTAGCTAAGGAGTGAGAGAACAGTGCTTTTCCTGCAGTATTGTTAGCCCTAGAAATACAGAGGAGGTGTTTATCGGAAGATTGGAGAGGACGATTTGTATTATAGTGGCTGAAAAGTTGGCCTAGTGCAGGAGTTTTTTCTGGATGTGTTACCACATTGTAGGCAATTACTAATTGGTGATAGGTTAGTAGCTGGGGAAGTTCCAGCCATTGCAGTTCCTTTAGATCCTGGAAATGGTGGGTTCTAAAGGTGGAGTTGTTTGCAAATGTGGTGATTTTATTATAACATGATTCGAGTCTGGCAAGGTCAGGTTTTCTAAGCTGGGTAAGAATTGGAGCAGCATACATTAGGGTAGTCAAGAGGTGAGTTTGGGCTAGGGTAATCTGTTCTTGTTTTGAGAGGGATTTCCTATACCTATATAGAATTCCCATTTTTTATGGACTTTTTTGATACTTTGTGAAATGTGGACGTTGAATTGTAGATTTTTTATCAATTTCAACACCTAGGAGTTTGGTATAGTCAGAGGAAGAGATAGTAGTGCCATTTTTGGAGGGAATAGTGAAGGATAGAGGGGTGGAAATGTTTTTGTTGGGGGTGAAAAGTAGTAGTTTGGTTTTATTAGGGTTTAGGATAAGTTGGATCTGAGTGATTCAACTTTCCACAGAGCTAAAGGATTCCTGGGTGAGTTGTTGTAGGGTGGGAGGTGATGGAGCTGAACAGATGAGTTGAATCGTCAGCATATTGTATAAGTGAAGCATACTGTGTGGTAGTATGGAGATTACTGGTAACTACAGAGGAAAGAAGTGGGCCTAATATAGAGCCTTGTGGTACACCTATGGTAGATGGGAATAAGGGGGATAGTACACTTTGCCATTGGACAGTTTCTTGCCTATTTGACAGATAGCTTTTAAGTCAGCCTATAGCAGAAGGGGCAAAGGATAAGTTCATAGGTTGGTACTAGGCTATCGGCCCTAGGGCCTATACAAGCCTAGCCATAACAATTCCCTGGCTATTTCTTCCCCCACTATTTACTATGTCATGTAGTAAGGAATGTGATACCATATCAAATGCTTTGGAGAGGTCTAGAAATATTGCAGATACAAAGTTATTATTTTTATCTTGTTGATCAGATTTGTAAAAGAGATCAGAGCAGTGGTTATGCTATGGTGTTGTCAGAAGCCATGCTGTGTGGGGGAGAGGAGATGGTGTGAGTTTAGGAACTGTGTTACCTGAGAATGTATACATTGCTCTAGTATTTTAGATTAGGGGGTAGAATGGCAATGGGGTGATAATTTAAGCATTTGTATGGGTTTCTGCCTTTATATTGTGGAATAATGTATGATACCTTCCATAGCTGTAGGACATATGCTTCTTGTATGGAGCAATTGATAAGAATACTAATAGGGTAGGATAAGGATTCAGCAGCTATTTTTAGGAAGTTGGCTGGTAGATTGTCAGGGGCAAGGGATACAGGTTTCAATTTTAGGAGGTCTTTTTTAATTGTTGAGGTGGGAATGGGTGAGAGCATAAAGGATGGGATGTTGTCAGGCCATTTAGTTGGGTTATATGTAGGGCTGTTTTTGGATAGTTGGGAAGATAGTGTTAAGATGGATTATGTGAAGTGATTGAATTGGGAGGCAATGTCCTTGTTGTCTGTCATTCATGGAGTTAAGAGTGGGAGTGGTAGTTTTGCCTGGTTTTAGGAGAGAGTTAATGGCATGCCAACACTTTTAGGGATCTTTTGAATGTTTGTTTTGGATATTGAGGAAGTAATTTTGTCTACTGAGTTTAGTTTGTCTCTTGGCCTGATTTCTAAGTTGTAGGCAACTTTGTTTGGCTAGGCTAGTATTGTATTTCTTCCAAATTCTCCAAGCCTTATCCCTTGACTTTAGAAGGGCTCTAGTTTCCTTAATTAGCCATGGTGCATAGTTTGACTTGGCTCTTATTTTCCTAATTGCTGCAAGTTTATCAAGGATACTGATGAGAATATTGCTGAAGTAATGAACAGCTTGGTCTAGATTTAGGGTTTGTAGTGGTTTCCAGTTACTATGTTTTAGAATACTGTTTAGTTCTTGTATATTTAGTTTACGATCATCTCTGACTTGTCTAAAAACAATGGGTTTGGCTATGTTGGTACGTTTCCACAGGAGGAAGGTGGGGAGATGGTCACTAAGACCATCAGGAAGGAATCCTGTCTGATAGTTTTGTTTGGGGCAGTTAACTAGTGTCCAATCTAGAATAGGCTGTTTGTGGGGTTTTTTTGTTGATTCTAGTGGGTTCTTGGATAAGTTGGGCAAAACTGTAAAGATTAATATGGTTAGTGGAGTTGTTAGAGATACAAGCTGGCCAATCAGTATTCAGGTCACCTAGTAAGATGGTTTCTTTTGGGAGATTATCTGTGACCCAATGTAACATTTCTTCAATGATGGGAGAGTTATTACCTGGGGGAATATAACAGCAGAGGATGATGATAGTTTTTGTGTCATTTATGCTTAGGGTTGAACCTAAGGTTTCGGCATTTTGAAATTTAGGCATGGGAGTTTGTAGAGGTTTGATGTTGATTGTATTTTTCTAGAGGATAGCAGCTACACCTCCCTTTTTCCACATTCTATCCAATCTTAGGATATTATATCCTGGTGGGAGAATTTCTTCATTTTGGGTACTAGGTTTTAGCCACATCTTGGTAACAGTTAGTATATCAGCGGAGTAGCGAGCTATAAATGCATGTAGGTAAGAATGTTTGTTAGAGATACTTCTGATGCTGACATTCAGAATCAATAGGTCAGAGATTTCCCTAGCAGAGAGTAGAGTTTTGTGGTCCAGGGTTTGTGTATATGTCTCCAGATATAAGTTGATTTTTAATGATAAACAGTATGTGTTTAATTGTGTGCACTATGTTTATTTTGGATCTAAATGATGTTTTTCTAGTGTAAGATGGTGTTGTGTGAGACTGTGTTGTGTGAGAAATTAGGGAAGCTTACAGTTGTGTACTCCATGAAGTTAGATCCAGAGGCCAATCCAGTTATCAGGCCAGCATGAAAAGCTCCAATAGCCATGCAGGACAGAGTCAAAGCCGAGCTAGATAAAATGGTGGGACAAGGTGTGATTTGTCCAATTGCAACTCCAACTGAATGGGTATTTTCCATGGTGGTAGCTCATAAGAAAAGCTCAGATGACATCAGAATATGTATTGACCCATGAGAATTGAACAAAGCACTAAAAAGACCTCATCATCCAATGCTCACAGTTAAAGAATTCTCAGCCTTGATCCCAGATGCCATTGTTTTTTTTCTGTCCTAGATGCAGAGTTCATCTTGACAAATTCAGCTTGATAAGAAATCCTCATTGCTAACAACTTTTAGTACTCCATTTGGAAGATACAGATTTTTGAGGAGGACATTTGGGATAAGTTCTGCAAGGGAAGTCTTTCATAGTGCAATGGAGTAAATTTTTTGGGGTTATCCTTGTGCTATTATAGCAGACGACATACTAGTAGGAGGTCATGGTGAAGTGGAGCATGGCAGAAACCTCAGAAAAATTCTGGAAAGGGCACGTCAAGTGAATCTTAAGCTCAATCCACACAAATGCAAATTCAGGCTACATGAAGTTACATACTTTGGTCATTTATTTACCTGTTCAGGCCTATGACCAGACCCTTCAAAGCAAACAGCCATTCTCATGATGCCAGCTACAGACAATGTTCAAGCCCTGCAACATTTTCTTGGCATGCTCAACTATCTAGGCAAGTTCATTTCAGACTTGAACCAACTTTCAGCACTACTCAGAGAACTGACGCATAAAGATGTATCATGGTCTCAGTTAGAGCAACACCAGAGAGCATTGGATATCCTGAAACCGAGAATTGCAAGTCCATCAGCTCTCAGATACCATAATGTTCACAAACCAGTAACACTTTCATGTGATGTTTCGAAGTTTGGTCTAGGTGCAGTTGTTTTACAAGAAGAATAACCTGTTGCCTATGCATGAGAACTCTTACCCAAACTGAGATGCAGCATGCCCAGATTGAGAAAGAGCTTTTGGCAATTGTGTTTGCATGTTCAAAGTTCCACGATTATGTTAATGGTAGACCTATCCAGATTTAAACACAGCACCAACCTTTAGTCAATATCTTTAGGAAGCCTATGGATTCAGCTCCAACCAAATTGCACCGTATGATGCTAAGATTGCAAAAGTATAATTTAACTCATGGGACTTTACTCATGTCACAAGTAGTCCTGAGTACCCACAGTCAAATGGTTTGGCAGAATGTGCAGTCCAAAGTACAAAACAGTTACTAAAAAAATCAAAATGAGATAATAGTGATATTTTCCTGAATCTCTGGAATCTCAGAAATGTTCCTCATGGTAAACATCTTGGTTCCCATGCTCAAAGACTTCTGTCAAGAAACCAGAACCGCATTATCAGTCAGTAATCAGTTATTGGTTCTATGTGTCAAGAACAACAGGTCAGTGAAAATCAATCTGTTGAAGAAGTGTTTAACCCAGAAGTCCTACTATGATAAGACCAGTAAACTGCTCAAACCATTACAAGAAGGAGAAGTGGTAAGGCTGCAAACATCCAGAGGTTATGATCATATTAGTGTCATGAAGAGTATTTGCCCAGAGCCGAGATCATACATTGTGGAATCACAAGGAGTAGACTTTAGGCAGAATCAGCAGCATTTAATACCAGTGACCATGCCTATACCACTGTGCATAGCCTGTGAGAAAGACTCTTTATCTCAGT
>NC_056728.1:1888648766-1888713766 GCF_019279795.1 Protopterus annectens | reverse complement strand
CTCTCTCTCTTTATGTTCTTTATTGTTTTTTATTCTGTGTGGAAACATTGCTGCTGCAGCATAAACTGACCATCAGCAGAGGGAGTTAGACCAACCACTGGGGTCTGGCCCACCATACCTCCACAGCTGGTTCCGGTGGCACCACCACAGGCAGCACAGTCACCCAGCACATCTGGGTCACAACCTGTCAGTGTTGTCTCTACTGTTCCTGCCTACCTGCTCCACGTGTGTCAGGTAGTACTGGCCCAGCTGCTGGTCCAGTGGTAATTCCAGGGAATAGTACTGGAGGTAGTAGTGATTTGGTCACCTGTCAGGAGCTGACAGGGCTGGTGGAGGACATCATAGAGAGGGGCCTTAATGTCTGAATCAGCAGAGTAGAAAATGACCTGTGTCGAATTGCAAAGCTGATGTCCCATCCAGCACTGACCCAGGGATCTGCAACAGAAGACAGTGATGACAATTCTTAGGGTAAGGACTAAATTCTCACTGTGCTCATGCTGGGAACAGATGCACCTCTGATATCCCCTTCATATCCCCAATCATGGCATCCCCCAATTTTTTTGTGTCCATCACCATCTCTGTCTGTCTTGTGTGTCAGTAGACCACTTTATGCATAGTGTCAAGGGTTTGAATCAAATCCAGAGTTATGACAAACAATTATTTAATGTTTTTTTATATATACTACTGAGTGTGTAACTATTGGCTACATATGTTAATAATCCATTTTTATCCTGATTATGTCTTAATCATGCTTCTAATCCCCAGTCCCTGCTTGCTCCATATTTTAAACACTTTATTATTCAGAGCATGACAAAATAATTATGATGATAAACTAAGAGTAAAACACCACAAAGATAGCTAGAAATGGCCCATACAAAAATCTCTTTATATTTAATATCCTAGTCTCCCAATCTCACTCTTTTCCCCTCTCTTTTGCCTCATGAATCTTTGCCTGCAATATTTGCATAGTGCCTGGCACTGAGCAGTAATTGTAAGTCATGGTAAATGGCAGTTCCACTGGTCTGCTGCCCGACTTGCTACTTTTCCTTACCTTGCTGACTATGGAAAGTCAGACTGTTAGCGCTAGGAGGAGACTACAGTGTTGAATATACATAATATGGGATGTTACAGTTGTAACTACTCGTATGAAGTATGCTGCACACAAATCCCTTGCTTCATAGCATTTCCATAGTCTGGGATTCCACCAACATTAACATGCTTGGGCCCTTATGTGTTTCATCATCAAGCCCCAAATGCTCATACCTTCCCAAAAATATGTGCAAGATATAAGGTACAATCAAGGATTGTGTGTTAGCAACCATAGCACATTAGGCACATCTGAAAACTATTGCTGCTATATACACATAAGTGAGAGAATGAATTAATATAAATTTCCTTGCATTTTGTAAAGTTGTTTAATTATGACGTCTAGATATATGTTATCATGTAAAAACGTTTTACTCAGTGATGTCATACAAATACATTCAACTAAATAAGAAACAGTATAACAGTATAACATGCCTCACACACATGGAGAGTCACCAAATATGATGTCTGTCTAAGTCTACCTGTATCATCCATGTAATGAGTACTTTACTGCAATTATCATGAGAAATGTATAAATAATCATTAACAAAACACACAACCATTCAAAATTGGAACAGAATCTGAACTGTTTGTATGTCTACAGTACTTATTTGTGCAATGATCGGCATGGAGCACCACAGACTACTGCTAATTCCCCAAGTTCAAACTTCAAAATATAATTACGCATGTGCTAATACTTTGCTTCTAATCTCCAGTCCCTGCTAGCTCCATATTTTAAACACTTTATTATTCAGAGCATGACAAAATAATTTTATATATATATATATATATATATATATATATATATATATATATATATATATATATATATGGATCTATGTTAAGTCACTAAGGCAATGGATGAGGGGAAAATGCTACATACTGCTAATAATCTGGCTCAGGCATTTGATACAATACCCCACTCAGGTATTCTCAACAAACATACAGAACTAAGAATGAACCCCTTTATAACACACTGGATAGCTGGTTGGCTCACTGATAGGACCCAGGAGCTTAGATCTGGTGAGGCCAACTCCACAAAGAGGCCCTTCACCATTGGCATCCCCCAGGGTTCTGTGTTAGACCCAGTCCTCTTTAGCATCTTGTTCATGAATGTCAAACCCAATGTCAAAGGCCTCCAGCTAGCCAAGTTCACAGATGATTGTAAACAGGGAACAGTCATTGAATCCCCATAGATGGAATGCCCTTTAGGAAGGTTTAATACAGCCAAAGCCATGGCTTAAAACTTAGCACTAAGAAATGCATCATAGTACCTTTTGGGAAGCCTGCCATCCCAGATAACTACATCATCAATAAAACATCCTTAAAAGTTGATTCAAAACTTAAACTTAGCTATTCTGCATTTACTTGGTTCTAACAATATCTAACTGGTCAACAGCAAGCTGCAAAATGGCAACAAAATGTCTCTTTACTGCCTGTAACCTTGGGAGTACCACAGGGATCTATTCTGGGTCCTCTCTTTTTTTATCTTTACTAACAGTTTTTATACTGCCACCCCACTTGTCTCCTTAGTTCAATATACAGATGATTCCACCCTGATTTGTGCTACCCCAGCACTACAAAAACTATAAAAAGTCACCTAGGAATCATTCAGTGCAGTGTAATCTTGGCCTGACAATGCACAACTTATACTTAACCCTAACAAAACAAAACTTATGCTCTTTTATCAACAAGAGCTGCAGAACCCCATCCACAAATCAATATATCATCATCAAACCACACAATTATTTCTCTAGTTTCCCAAACAAAATTACTTGCTGTGGTCATTGACCATAATATGAAATTTACCATACACAAATCACAAATGATAAAAAAGTTCACAAAAAAACTATAAAGCCTGTACAGAAATTGGCAATTTCTAAACAAATCTTCAATGGCCACTATAGCAAGAACCCATCTTATCTCTGCTAATACACATCTCACAAATTCTCACAAATATTAAGAAATCTGACCTAGGAAAACTCAAAATTTCCTATAATAAAATCATAAAGTTTGCTACATAATCAAATTTCAGATCCCATCATTGTTTAGCTTTAAAACAACTATCCTGGATCGAACTATGAAATCTACTTGCTTATAATAAACTCACCTTTGCCCATCGAATACTAAATCAGCCAGAAAAAATGCCAGTACTTTTAAATTAACAAATGCACTACTCCAATAGCAGGCTATTGTGCTCCACTAACAAATATTTCTTAAATATATGCAAACCTAACAATGTAGCTGGAGTTTCACTTTAAAAAAACTATATAACCAAAAGTTGGAATTCCATGCCACTAAATATCAGAACAACTACTAACACTTCCAGCTTTAAAAATCTTCTCAAATCACACCTCTCTGAATCCTTGACCTGCTCTTGCACAAATCCTGCTTAGGAAATAGATGTCTTAAGGCAGCTAAAAGAACACAACCTGTTATTTTTTGTATTTAAACAGTATACCCTGCTAAGCATATATACACTTAACTTGCTTGTTTTTTTTTACCTACAATCATAGTACTGCTATTCTTCGTATTCCTACCTAGACTATATGACTGTATTAGTGAAATGTATAACATGCATTTTTCAGTTTGTGCTTGTATCTGCATTTGAAGCAACAATTGTATCTGTATGTTGTATGAATAAATGTTGATTTTTTTCTCCCCAGGCCTCTGCTGAAAAAGGACATTTTGTCCAGTCAGACTTTCCCAGTAAATGAATGTAACATAAATAAATAAATAAATAAATAGACAAATAAAAAAAAAATAAAAGAGCAACTTGAACCAATGGCTAGGTAATCAGAAATACATCTCTGGTCTGGCACCTATGACTCTGATAGACAGAGGCAGTCAGCAAATCACCCCCTATAAATCAAATTTGTAGGACAACTCTGGTTTGCACAGTAGGCTTTTAAGGGCCCTTGTGGTCATTAGCCTGGTATACAGCTATGCACCTGTGGTCAGTTTATCAAAAAAACACATTGTCAAAACCCATATGGTTGAGACCATATAGTCAGCAATGCAGCTAATTGAAAAACTGACATAAATCCACACAACACTCACCAACAACACAAACATTTTTGCAGGGGGAAAAGCCCCACCGTGCATCACCCACACCCCCTCCTAATTATTTATACCAACTCTGAGATTGCACTACAGTGGGGAAAAGGGTAAATTCCATGATCCCTTCTGTAAAGCAGTGTCATTCAGAATGGTTTGATGAGCCAAATTGTTGGTCATATGGTATCGACTATATGGGTTTCGACACTTTGGTCCTTCAACAATTGACATAGACCCATATTATATATGCATTTGTGTTAGTGTGCGTGTACGTGTGTTTGTCTATGTGTGCATATTGACACATGCACATATGCACATACCTGTAGGGATAAGAAAATATCAAAAAATATCAACACTGGGTTACAAAACTCTAGCTTTTTGAAGTTTGCTAGTTTAGTACATAATTTTTTCAACATCACAGTCATGTCAAACTAACAACATGTAAATCCTGCATTACTCACATCTAAATGTGAGTTATAGCAAAAATGAATTACAGCTGAGCTAAAGCAACTTTCAAACCTGGAATAGACTTTGACAAGAACTGAAACACTAAGCATAACTTTTCTGAGAGGTCATTGCTTCATTGTTTTATGTAACCCTGCTAAAAAATTCTCAGAAGATACAAGGACAGTTTCTTTGGGAGTAGCCAGATTGTTCCCATTAGCAGCCCAAAGCTTTTCTATGGAGAAATTAACAACATCATAGCTAGTCTGAGAAAAGGAATTCTGACCTCAAACTAGTGCACAGAATAAGATTTCTGTAATTAAACTAAGTGCAAACAATCATTTTGAGTCAGACCCTGCTGTCCACGCAGATAAAGTATTTATGGAATTTTTCAGATTTCCATTTTATTATATCTTGCCCCTCCTAACACAAGATTGCTCAATTTCAGGTCATCAGACCTCACTTTAAGACATTCACTTTTAGATGTGCTGAATTTAGGCATTCAAACTGCCTTTCTTAATCAATTTTACCTCTGTTACTTAGGCTTATGGCAACTCAGACAGCAAAGGCACTTAGCCACGTGTATACCCAGTGTCTGAGACATACCAAATAACTGAGTTCCTGAAGGAGCCACAAGTCATTCCAGCATCCACAGTCCCCTCTGCATCCTCCATATCACAATTCATATCAATATTTCTACTTCCACGACTTTCCAAATTGTTGGAAAAAATGGATATTTGAGTATCTTATGGAACAACTTATAAATATGGTTTTCTTTTTCTCTGGAAAGCATGGCTTCAGCGTATAGTACAGCACTGTGACACCCCTGTGTTTTTTCTGTGATGGACAAAGGGAGCTAACTTGCCCCCGGATTTTGCAAGCCTTGCACAGCGTGCAGGATTAGTGCAAGAGCTCCAGCAGGCAATATGTCTGCCGTGCAATCCAGGAATAGCCTGCAGGGGCGTGCACGAGCACTCCTGCACTAGTCCTGCATGGACTAAGCCCCTGTATGCAAATAACCCCATTTGCAGGAGAAATCCATGCAAATGAGGTGAATTTGTGATCCAGGAAGCTGGAAACCGACTGTGCAGGGCTAGTGCAATCTGCAGAAATGTACTCGGTTAGTAACAGAGTACATTTCTACAAATTCCAAAACGGAGCCATGACAGCTCCAAATAATGGGTGCATATCAGTCAGGAAGCATGCCAATGGCCAGTTATAAAGCCATGGCATTGAAACCAGCTTAAAAATAAAAACAATCAGCTTTTATTTTTTAGCTGATCTTGGCTGTTTAACCGTAGGGCAGCGGCGCGCAAACGGGATCTGGGGAAAGATAAGAAAATAAACCTAAAATAAGTGTTCTAACTAAAATCACTATTCTTCCATTAAAGTCAATGGCAGGCAGAAGACAACATGGCCAGTGACTAGTGGTTGCTAAGGGGGGAGGTTCACATACCCAACAACAGTCTCAGCTAGCAGGAGAGGTGTAGACAAACACAAACAGATCCTGTGCTATGGCCTCTGAATAATACTTATGGGTAACCTTCCCTCCAGGCCTACACAGACAGACTACAGCAGGTAAGGCAGTGGGATGTTAGTTCTGAAGAGTAGAAAGTTAGACACTAATATGTAGGGCAACCAAAGCTAAGACCTGTAGTACACTGATATGCCTCTAGTCAGTATGATAGGGTAGAATACAGAATGAAATGGAGTACCTGACATACCAGTACAATCATAGCAAATGTGTGCAAGTGCCAGGTGTGCCCCCATCCTATGTAGACATGTAGAAACAGTAAGATGTGCCCCCCAATCATGTGTAGAAATGTAGAAACAGTCAGGTGTGTCCCCCCCAATCCTGTATAGAAATGTAGTAACAGTCAGGTGTGCCCCCCCAATCCTGTGTAGAAATGTAAAAACAGTCAGGTATGTCCCTCCACAACCCTATGTAGAAATGTAGTAACAGTCAGGTGTGCCCTCCCACTCTCACGTAGACATGTAGAAATAGTCAGGTGTGTCCCTACCCCCAATCCAGCATAGAAATGTAGTAATAGTCAGGTGTGCCCCCCCCAATCTGGTGTAGAAATGTAGAAACAGTCAGGTGTGTCCCCCCACAATGCTATGTAGAAATGTAGTAACAGTCAGGTGTACCCCCCCACTCCTATGTAGACATGTGGAAACAGACAGGTTTGCCCCTTCCCCAATCCAGTGTAGAAATGTAGTGACACGCAGGTGTGCCTCCCCCCAATCCTGTATAGAAATGTAGTAACATGTATGAGTAGGTATAATACAAGTGGAGCACAGATGCTCAGAGGTGGTCAAGATAGCAGGATAGGTCGTAGCATTTGCACAATATGCAGGTCTGTGTGTGTTAGAATGGTGTGTGTTTCATAATGTGTGAGGGTGGTCAGTATGTATGCATGTTGAGGTAGGACCTGGTGGCCATTGCCCACTACAGCTGATGACAGGGACAAGCCCTCACAACTGCAGTGCCAAAGACAATCCCCACCAGTATAACACATGCTAGCAGTAAGTCATTGTAAATGTATGGTGGTAATATGTGTCACCATCTGAAAGACTGACGTGGCATGGCTGTTGGGCTAGATATACAAGCAGTGCACAGAGGAAAGTACCCCAGACATACAGTATATATTGTGTCACTGTGAAATGGAGGCACCCTTGGATTTGTACATATAGGTATGCATCACAGTAACTGGACTTGTAGTAGAGGATACTGGTGATATCTGCCTGAACATCTGCAGATCACAAAGGAGGTAGGACTGATGTATTAGGAATCAGCTGATGTACCTGCACATGCCAGCATAACTGGAATGCCCCATGCATATATGTGTGTCAGATGCAAGTAGTGTCCATAGCACACATGCACCCAGCCATGCAAACACCACCCACAGGCACCTCTCTGGTAATATCCCTGCTGTGGAAAACAGGTTCAGTAAGACCCCACCTGTATATGGCAATAGCAGAAGACTGCAGCATGCAGGTGTCCCATGCAGGTTTGTCACTAGCTGTAGGTAGCAGCCTGCCAGCATCCACACCACCTGATCAAGACTGATAGAAGGTATTGGCATGAATACCTATCACACCTACCCTGTCACCCCAGGGGAATATACTGTATGGAGGTCTGGGGCTGTAGGACTGACAGAATGCAATGGCCTGCCACATCTGTCCTGCAGCAACACCTAATGCCCCACAGGCTTCTTCCAAAGGCCTGTGTCTCACACGTACTGCCAATGCATGTTATGTCATGGACACCCAAATAACAACATAACACACTCCACATAAGCCATATAGAAGGCCATGTGGACAAACCACAGTAATATGTCCACCATGTCCCACTGCATGAACTGTGGACCAACACTAACACACACCAATGATGGGGTGATACCCTTAGGGAAAGCATCAGAGAATGTATGCATAATGTATGTAAGAGGTTAGAATAACAGAGGGGGGTGTGAGAGCATGGGCAGCATGGAATGTGCAGGGTCCGACACTAAGCTGTGTGTACACACTATCCCTGGCTGCAAACACATAAATGGGTGGCTACACACCTGCCTATACACCACAATAGGGTAAATATCCTGACCCATGGCCCCTCCCTCTGGCTAACCTGAGCGAATATGCACAGCTGTGAGTCATTGCCACAGCAAGATAAACCCATACTGTCATGTTGATGTGCAGATAAGTGTGGGGTCCTCTGCCAACACTGTACCAAGGTGCTGAACCGGATACACAAACCCAGCACCAAGTGTCTGCAGCTCCCCCTCCAGAATGGCATAACTTACCATGAATACATAGGTGTCTGCCCACAATACTGGACACAGCTGCAGTCACCCTTGTCCCCCAAGTTATCACAGTGAGCAAGAATGTCCACCTGACAGTACATGAGGACAGAAAACATCCCTGTGTATAACAATACACATGTCTGAATATCTCTGTTAACAGCAGTACCATGCAGCTGAAGCAGCACAGACACAATCACCTACAGTACACACTGTCCCCTGCACAGTTTGTCCCCATATTGCCAAATGATCAGCGGATACCCTGTAGAAACAGTATGCTACATGTAGGTGTACAACACAAATTTCTGCACTGCAGTACAAACTACCTGGAATCGATCCACACATTCAATACAGAAGGGCATACTAGGCATGCTCACACACTTAGACAAATGAAGGCAATGTCAGTCAACAACATACTGAATGGTCATACTGGGCATGCTCACACAAACAAATGAAGGCCATGTCTACAAACAACAGTGGACCAGACATATCTGGTAGTTGCAGATGTTAGTGCAGACCCTCCTCAGTATGCACCACTCATGCTTTGCACGCACACTGGATAGGAATACAGGCATATATCCAAGGGCAACACACTATAATAAATCAAAAGTAGACATACATAGATGTGTGGAAGAGAGTGACTGTCACAAGGGACCATCCATTATGAGGCCTGTCCCATTCAGCACACAGCCAAATGGCTACAACCACGTGAGGTTCAGATGTCACTCACTGTAGACCTTAGCTACTGGTATCTGTCAGCATTACGGACTATGTGGTGCAAGTGCTAGCTGTGCAATATGACTGTTCAAGGAAGTAGTCATCTAGCAGCTTTATACATGTACCTGTGGAATATAACCCTGAGTGTGTCTGCATGTGGAGGGTTAACCTCTAGATGAATGGGTTATGGTCCATGCACACACACTGCCCTCCCCATAGCCCTACTATGACAAGCCTGCAGAGGTCATCCACTTTGAAATACACCCTTGTGAATGGTGTAGGCCAGTAATCTCTATGGCACTTCTTATAACTGCTTCTGCTGTAGTGTGATAAACTAGTTAGGTAGGAGTTCTAATCCCCGACATGGCAACTCTGTGTGTGTGTGTGTGTGTGTGTGTGTGTGTGTGTGTGTGTGTGTGTGTGTGTGTGTGTGTGTGTGTGTGTGTCTGTGTAGAGAGCAATGCATTTTAGGCTAGTCACACTCATTACATTTCAAATGCCCTACTTTGGCAAGGCTGCTGATATCATACACTGTGAAATACACCTTTTGGAAAGTTGTAGCCCAGTAATCTCCATGGCTCATCCTATAACTGGGTACTGCTGTAGTGTGATAAAACAGTTAGGTAGGAGTTCTAATCCCAGACATGGCAACTGTGTGTGTGTGTGTGTGTGTGTGTGTGTGTGTGTGTGTGTGTGTGTGTGTGTGTGTGTGTGTGTGTGTGTGTGTGTGTGTGTGTGAGTGTGTGTGTGTGTGTGTGTGTGTGTGTGTGTGTGTGTGTGTGTGTGTGTGTGTGTGTGTGTGTGTGTGTGTGTGTGTGTGTGTGTGTGTGTGTGTGTGTGTGTGTGTGTGTGTGTGTGTGTCTGTCTGTGTAGAGAGCAATGCTTTATAGGCTAGTCACACTCACTACAATTCAAATGGCCTACATTGGCAAAGCTGCTGATGTCATACACTGTGAAATACACCTTTCAGAAAGTTGTAGCCCAGTAATTTCCAAAATGCATCCTATAACTGCGTACTGATGTAGTGTGATAAACAGTTGGTAGGAGTTCTTATCCCAGACATGGCAACTATGTGTGTGTATGTCTCTGTCTGTGCAGAGAGCAAAACTTTATAGGCTAGTCACATTCACTACAATTCAAATGCCCTACTTTGGCAAGGCTGCTGATGTCATACACTGTGATATACACCTTTTGGAAAGTTGTAGTCCAGTAATCTCCATGGCACGTCATATAACTGTGTGCTGCTGTAGTGTGATAAACTAGTTAGGTAGGAGTTCTAAGCCCAGACATGGCAACTGTGTGCGTGTGTCTCTGTGTAGGAAGCAATGCATTCTAGGCTAGTTACACACGCTACAATTCAGATTCCCTACATTGGTAATCCTGACAATGTCATTAAACTGTGAAATACACATTTGGGGAAGGAGTACTCCAGTAATCTCCATGGTATATCCTATAACATCTTCATGCTGTAGTGTGATAAAGAACTCTGGTAGGGGTTCTATTCCCACACATGGCAGTTGTGGATGTTTTGTGGGTGTTTCTATGTCTGTGTAGGGAGCAATGCATTTTAGCCTAGCCACACTCACTACAATTCAAATGCCCTACTTTGGCAATCCTGCTGTCATTTATTGTGAAATACACCTTTGGCAAAGGAGTACTCCAGTAATCCCTGTGGTGTGTCCTATAACAGCTGCATGCTGTAGTGTGATATAGAACTCTGGTAGGGGTTCTATTCCCACACATGGCAGTTGTGGATGTTTTGTGGGTGATTTTATGTCTGTGTAGGGAGCAATGCATTTTTGCCTAGCCACACTCACTACAAGTCAAATGCCCTACTTTGGCAATCCTACTGATGTCATTCATTGTGAAATACACCTTTGGAGAAGGAGTACTTCAATAATCTCTGTGGCGTGTCCTATTACTGCGTAGTAGTACAATAAACTAGTTAGGAGTTCTAATTCCATTATATGGTGACCCTAGTATATATCACAATGTCCCCTGTACAGGGATAACAGATGTGAAATAGCTGAGAGGCTGGGGTGCAAATCCATACCCCTACATGTGACATCAAGACCAGGCAAACAAAGTTAGCAACCCTAGTATCACCCAGAGAACAGTCTCAACCCATGTCTCATACAAACACACACACACTTGCCTAGGCAACAGCCGCTATATTGATAGCACCCTGCATATTGCCCACTGATAGTAACCATGGTTTGATTGCAGTGGGCTACAGAGGGCATGGCACCCTGTCCCTCTGTCCAATAGGCATGTACATGCCAACAGTGCATGTTCCCCATGTTCCCCACTGGACACCTGCAACACCTGTGGTGCCACCAAATGTGACCCACAGAGGACATATCATGCATGAAAAACATGCCCTGTATGGACAGATACCACTGACACCAGGGAATGCTGGTATCATGCTATCAATGTAGGTGCAGGGTAAACCTGCTGTCCATTAACAGTTCCTACCACATGAGGCCAGGACGGGCACATCTGATGATAACAATCTGTGTATACAACATGGGCCAGGCACCCCAGATACAGTTCCACATGTCACTGTACATGCATGTGGGAGGTGTGCACATCCCAGACACAGACCAAGTCATGGACTAAGGAACACATACATGACAAGCAATGCACAGCATTGGCCACATGCAATAGTCACCCAGGTGACTGGATGGTGAATACAATACCCACTTGTGTGGGCAAATCCAGAAGCTACACCCCTGAGCCACAATGCAGATCATTGTCATGTGGTCTGATGCCAAGGTATACCCACAACCTAGCCTTGTATAGCTGTCTGGCACAGTCAAACACTACACACTCATGAAGCAATGCACCCATGCATGTCAGTACTGGCAGTGCGTGTGTGTGTGTGTGTGTGTGTGTGTGTGTGTGTGTGTGTGTGTGTGTGTGTGTGTGTGTGTGTGTTGAATGATTCGTATGGTCACATTCACACTCACTACAACCCCCACTGGCATACCGAAGCATGCTGTCTAATGTCAGACACCTCCACATACCCTTTGCCCGTATAACCTCTGCATGACCCCTGTGGGGCATGTGATACCCACACAGTAATTTGTTGTGGCAATCACACTAGTGATGAATTGCATTACTGGCCCTGCCAAATGTGTCAATGTGTGTGCATCCCTGTGAGAGTGTGGCTGTGTTGATACTGGCACCTGTTCATGCGGACAGGCATGTGTACTACACCTACCATATAGCTACCATTTCCCTGTTGCATATGTCACTCACCATCACATATACATTTTGAGGGCTCCTCAACATGTAACCTATATCCAATAACTGCATAGAAACGTGATAGCACTACATAGATGTCAGGTGTTTGATACCCTGTGCTGGTAGGTGTGTGACACAGACATGCTTAAGTTTTACTCTCCCACCCCTCCCTGACTTTACTTTGTCTCTATCTGCCTCTCTCAATCCCTCTCTGGTGGATGTGAAGAGCTACACCTGCTTTGCTTAGGCAGCAGCATGTGTATTTTAAGTGATGCTCATGATCACTTGATAGCGGCTGCATGAATTGCAGTCCTCCTCTAGCTGATGGCATGTGTAACAGCTGTGGTAACATTCCCATTGCCAATTGCATGGAAACACACTCCAATATCTAGGAACATCATGTTGGTGTTGGGCCTTTTCATTCACTGTGAGCAGGAACTCGTTCTGTTGTTTGGCAAACAGCATCTCAGATGGATTGGGGATTTACATCTAACAACATACACTGTGGAAACAGGGCAACACACAGGAGGGGGATGTGCCTGACCTTACTACAGACTGTAAGTGCTGCTATACTGCATTTGGAGTAATGTTGGTTTAGCAGGGTTGGTGTGGATATGGCTGTCCTACATGTTTTAATAACTGCTATGTTAGTGCTATGTTTATGAGGAAACCCCATCTGTAGGGTCATCTGCAGACTGGGATGTAGTGCTTTTTGTTTCATGTGTTACCCACAGAGCACCTATCTGTGAACTGCAGAAGGTAGTGTGAGGATTGCAGTCTGTAGATGGTGACAACCATGAGAGTTACTAACTTCATATCCCTCATAGGACATATGTTGCAATAAACCCTGCTACAGTGTTAAATGTATGAGGATATCACAGCAATATGTCAATATTGGCCCTGTGTATATGCTTCCAGTCATAACTCTGTCAACCTTTGCACATATGTCTTGCAGTAAGAGGTGCATATCTGCTGTACACCATAATTAGTGACATCATATCTGATAAGCCAGTGAGATATCAGACTGCTACACATGTTATATATAGTAGGGGTTATATTTGATGACATAACCTGGGCATTCTGTGGTTGTGTGTACAGTACTGTTGACTAATGTCGACAGTGTGTGTATTGTCAATATGTACTGTGGCCTGTGTACAGACTGTGGTAGAGGTCCTTGTTCCTGATCCCGAACTATCTGATGTTACATGCTGCTCCACTGTATGTTACCCTATTGACTTACATGTTTGTAGAGCTATACACACGTCCCATACCACAGACAGACATCGGACCACACTGTGAAATGGTCCAGTATATGTAGGGTTATTGTGTGAGTGACACATATGAGGATGGCGTCGAACAGATAGTCCATATACTGTAATATTACGCTAGCTTACCATACATGGCTGTGTCCACATTGGCTGTGGTTATGCACTTTCACACTGATGTATTGTACTCTGTGCTGTGACATGCCTGTAGAGCCTGCAATATATGCAGGTACATGTGCATTTCCCCCATAGGAAATGAAGACCAGTGTTGAGCCAGTCTGCCTGTAGCCTGAATAGTGCTTTGTTACATGCCTAGCAGCTTAGTGTACTTACCCAGTGGGATGTCATGTCCAGATACTTGCCAGATGTACTGCTGCCAGGTCCCCCTTAACAGTCATGTATGTCATACAGAGCAGTGGGATGCTGTACAGTATGTCAAAATCTAGTGGGTAGTATGTGGCCATGGCGCCTCTGTACCAGCAGTTATGTGTCAGGATAGACAGGGGTGTGTGAATGCATAACCTATGGGGGCAAATGTAGACCAGCCGTTACATGTTATACCCATCTACATGGCTGTTAACATCCACATTGTCAGGCTTGGTCCACATGTCTTGCACTAAGGGGTACTGTGTATACCAGTGGACTATCCAGAGTATGTCAGTATGTCCACATATATTTGACAATATCTTTGCTGTAGTCCACAGGAGCATTATGTCCTAGCAGCAGTACTGTACTATGATGTCCTTAGGATGTCTGTCAGTAGCCAATGGTGCATTTGTTAAAAGCAGATGTGACCTCCCACACACACAATGTCTGTGAAGACAATCCTTATTACAGTAGCAATACTCTACAAATATACCTGCGATACACACCTGACATCCCCTTAGCACTACGAAGTTGGGACTATAGGGGCTGAGGTAGGGATACACTCAATATATAGAACATATGGTGAAAATATATGCATATATAATTATCCAGATATCTATATAGATATATACACATATACATATCTACATATATAGATGGATATTTATATGTACATATATATACATAACACCCAGATATATACATATACAGAGCAATATATGTCTACACATATACAGATAGGGATACATATGCACATATATATGTATGGATATCTACATATATATTGACAGTAGTAAGTATATCAGAATAGATATGTATGCACATATAGTTATAGATATCTACATATATACCAACATAACTAGGCATATCTGTACACATAGGATGTGCATACATATATAGCTATATAGACATATATCTATGTACACATATATGTATATCTATATATACATATATCTATATATACATACATGTATATATATATATATATATATATATATATATATATATATATATATATATATACATACGAAGAGATGTACACATGGCCATATATATGTCGCACTATACAGATGTGTATACAGACATATGTATGAGTATACATGTGTATGTACATGTAGACATACATAGACCCATTATATGTATACAACCATATTTCTGTCATGAGTAAACTCACAGTTGTGTATACCCTCCCAGATGTATCTCACCATATGTATCTGCTATGTGCACATTATGATTAAACAACATATGTGATGTAACAGTCATATTAATAACAAAGACTACACAATTCAGGAACTAAAGGCAATTGTTCGATACTACTCAATATGCGTAGTGACAGCTATATTGCTAAAACAACAGCTGTCTTCACAGATGTCATGGCATAGTGGTTAAGGGTTGTGACTTCAGTGTACAGTGTCCTGGGTTCAAAACTTGCAAGGGCTGCTAATTTTATTGCTGGGTAGAACAAGGGCTATTGGATACAGAGTGGATAAGAAAGTTTTGAGCAGCTTTAAGTGGGTTTGCATGAATATGCGTGAAGTTAAGCAGTGCTGAGCTATGGGTAAATGTACGGGCACTTACACTGTGTAGGCTTCACTTACCAGTCCCCAAATCATCTCAGCTGTTATATTGCAGCAATGTTGTTACTTGCTAAGCATGGCTTAGCCCTGGTAACCAGGTCACACCACCCAGTTTGATAATCTGTAATAAATGTATGTAATGCCATGTACAATACATGCATCTATGTGTTGTCATTACTGTAGCAAGGGGTGTGAGTGTCATGTGCAGGACACAGACATATATAAAGCCTGTACAGCACTGTTATCCATGTGAATGTGTTCCATACAGGTGTAGTAGCCCAGGGTACATGCTGCCACACTGGCATGCAGTGTATCATGGCAGTACTACTGTTGAGAGTGCTAACCCAGGTAAGAGCAGAGTGCTAAATGTAGTACTCACAACAGGCACACTTGTGGGCATAGCTGGACACCAAGGTCTCCCTGTTGTATCCCTGGTGTGTGAGCTGTGTCACAGTATATACCCCTTACTGGGAAATGATCTGTCATGTGGAATGTAACTGTAGACTACTGTCTGTACAGCACATTAGTGAGGGCTTCTGACATGTAGTTATGTCATACATATTGTTGTCAAACGTCTGTCAACACACTCATGCTACTGCATAGCTACTTGCCAAGCTGATGACTGTCAGTCCCTGTACAGATGTGCAGAGGGCAGCTATCCAGCTGGGATATGTGCAGGCAACCTAAGCTTGATTGACAATGACATGTCTGCCCAGCTGTGTAAGAACTAGCACATATAGGAGATGTCACCATGTAAGCACCATATGCTATGGGTCCCTCCACTACACTACCACAGTCAACAGAACATGCTTGGGTACAGGTCTCCATCATAGACACTAACCATGTGTTGTAATGCATGTTGCATACATGTCAACTTGATCACCTCAGTGGCCATGTGCAGGAGGCACCTGGAATATTGGCTGATTCATGTCATTCTCACCCTGAGGGTCACCACAGTAGTGTCTGTCAATAGATAGCCTGCTGCCACCTGGCATGTGGCAGGATACCACTGTACACACAACCCCTACAAAACCCATCTCCCATTGGACAATAGCTAGGTACACAGCTATGGCCACCTGCAGCGATGCACCCCTGAACTGACGCATGTGTACGGGTGTATCACTGAGTACAGCAGTGTCTGTGTGTTAGTACACCTGTACTTGGGAATTCCATGAGGACTTTCACAACCAACGCAACACCCATTGCTATAGTCAGTTGTGGCTGCTGCTGTATGGGACATTGCCTGTATCCTGTTAAGCTCCCCCTCATACTGGCTACATGAGCCTTTCAGTACCAGCACAATAGTGTTTTAAAAATGGGTTGATAGGCATGGGATACCCATTGTGTTCTGCATGTGTGTGTAGTTGTGCATGTCCATATATCTGTAGGATACAGCATTCTGAGGCAACATACTCCAATTACAATACCCATTGCCACACAGTAGTACAGATAGTGTTGTTCCTGCCCATAGGTGAGGCACGACATTGCAACACCCTACTACATGTGTGGCATGTGCATTAGTTGCATATCCCAGTAGTACCACTGTTGGGGTATACTATGGGTTGTATCGCAGTCAGGGCCAATGTGTGATGGTGGGTATGTCAGAGTGACATCATGGGTTTCAGGGATACAATATCCACTGGGGGATGTGGGTGCTATGTACACTGTCATTACACCAAGATACACCCGATATAGGTTCCATATACCATGTTATGCTTACCACTGTCACCATCAACCATACAGGTAACTGATACCACAATCCAAGCCAGTTATGCATGTGCTGGGACCAGCCTACCTGTAACACATTGGACACATGGTCAAGTTAATTAGCAGCGATAGGCCCTGGTATCTTGGATGTGTGTTTTTCTGTTATGTGTCTGTTAATGTGTATATGATGGTATATCACACTACCTATTGTCCATATACACCCATTACATCCCCCATTAGCATACTGTACATGTCTGGGGATGTTCTGCATGTAACATGTAACCTGGGACACACATCACCCTAAACGCTGTGTGGTGTGTGCAATGTAAGCCACACACTTCAGTATCACTACATAGCTAGGTATGGGTTTAGTCCCAGTGTTCCCAAGTAACAGTGTGCGTGTATGTGGATGGGTCTACATCAGGCTGCAGGGTATACATGCCTCAGCGGGTCACCTGTCCATATGGCACAGGCAATAACCATTTTAGTAACCTGTGACATGTGTTCAATTGTACCCCAGATATGTCATAGCCATAGTGTCACAACAGTGCCATACCCTGTTGTGGAATATAACTGTAGACCATCCTTGTGCTGACACATATACACCTACAACACAAATGAGTAACATTATAGGGACCGCAATCAACCAGTGTTACTAACAGCTATAATGCATCATTGCTGGACAGCTACACTACCTGCCATTAATGCATTACACTTTACTCCTTACAACATGTTACACTGCAGTACTGTGGTACACTGTAGTATAGTCACTGTGTTCATCAGAAACATATTAGCATGTCCCTGCATTGATGGTATGAATGACAGGGATGTGGCACACATATCATCATATGAATAGGGCATCCTTGTGCTGACACGAGCCTTGCAGTACCAGCACAACAGTGTTTTACAAGTGGGTTGATAGACATGGGATACCCATTGTGTTCTGGCATCTGTGTGTAGTTGTGCATGTCCGTATATCTGTAGGGTACAGCATTCTAAGGCCACATACTCCAATTGCAATACCCATTGCCACACAGTAGTACAAAGAGTTTTGTTGCTGCCCATAGGTGAGGCATGACATTGCAACACCCTACTATGCATGTGGCATGTGCATTACATGCATATCCCTGTAGTACCACTGTTGGGGTATACTATGGGTTGTATCGCAGTCACCGCCAATGTGTGATGGTGGGTATGGCAGAGTGTCATTATGGGTTTCAGGGAGTACAATATCCATTGGGGGATGTGGGTGTTGTGTACACTGTCATTACACCAAGGTATACCCGTTATATGTCCCATGTACCACATTATGGTTACCACTGTCACCATCAACCACACAGGTAACTGATACCACAATCCAAGCCAGTTATGCATGTGCTGTGTGCAGCCTACCTGTAACACATTGGACACACAGTCAAGTTAGTTAGCACTGATAGGCTCTGGTATCTCAGACGTGTGTCTGGCTATTGTCCATATACACCCATTACATCCCCCATTAGCATAGTGTACATGTCTTGGGATGTTCTGCATGTAACATGTAACCTAGGACACACCTCACCCTAAACACTGTGTGGTGTGTGCAATGTAAGCGACACACTTCAGTATCACTATATAGCTAGGTAGGGGTCTAGTCCCAGTGTTGCCAAGTAACAGTGTGCATGTATGTGGATGGGTCTACATCGGGGTGCAGGGTATACATGCCTCAGTGGGTCACCTGTCTATGTGGCACAGGCCATAACCGTTTTAGTAACCTGTGACATGTGTTCAACTGTACACCAGATATGTCACAGCCATGGTGTCCCACAGTGCCATACCCCGTTGTGGAATATAACTGCAGACCATACTCGTGCTGACACATGTACACCTACAACACAAATGGATAACATTATAGGGACTGCAATCAACCAGTGTTACTAACAGCTATAATGCATTATTGCTGGATGGGTACACTACTTGCCATTTATGCATTACACTTTAATCCTTACAACATGTTACACTGCATACAGTGGTACACTGTAGTACAGTCACAGTGTGCATCAGAACCATATTATCCTGTCCCTGCATTGATGGTATGGATGACAGGGATGTGGCACAGGTATCATCATATGCACAGGGCATACTTGTGCTGACACATGTACACCTGCAACACAAATGGATAACAATATAGAGACCACAACCAACCAGTGTTACTAACAGTTATAAGGCATCAGTGCTGGATGGCTACACTACCTGCCATTTATGTGTTGCACTTTACTCCTTACATGTTACACTACAGTGCCGTGTTACACTGTAGTACAGTGACCATGTGCATCAGAACCATGTTAGCCTGTCCCTGCATTGATGGTATGGATGACAGGGATGTGGCACAGGTATCATCATATGCACAGGGTGTGATGTTGGTTTGCCAGAGGCCGAGGGTGGGCCATACATTTGACACCATGTGTGTGGGTGATGGGTGTGCTGTGGTGAGCTGGGCGTGGTGATGTGGTGTGTGTGTAGGTATGGGGCTGCCCTAGGTGGGTTTGCATAGTGTGTGGATATGCATGCACACAGTTCTGCCATGTGGCTGCCCTACACAGTTGCTTATGGACAGCTGCAGACCATACCTGGCAGGGTGTGCAGTTCACTGCCTCTGGCCATGGACACATGGACTGTGCCTGACAGGGGTTCCATGGGCACGTCCAGGTACAGGCCTCAATGTGCCACTCTCACCTGATGGTGACAAATGTCCACTGGTACCAGGTCCCTCCTGGGACTGGTCAGGACCACGTGCTCATGGCCTGTTATGGTGTGGTGTGGACATCACCCCTCCACAGTGCCGGGGCTCATACTGCCACTACAGGAGCCCCTTGTTGTCCTAGCATGTCCACATTGACTACCAGCTGTTGGCGTTTGCAGCCTATATCCACGCGGCCATCGCAGCACTCCCACCAGATGTTCAAGCATGGACAGACCACGGTCGATGAGGGCCATCATCTCACCAGACCGTCTATCCATGAACTCAATTAATCCACAGATGGCACCAGCCATTTCACGGGCATTGTCATTTGCAGATATAAGAGCAGCCCACTGCAGCTTAAAGCCCTGTCTGTGGTAACATTCTATACGTGCCTGCACTGCCATGACAACCTGAAACATGCACCTGCTGGTACCAGCTATGTCACCTCTGCCAGGGACACGATGTCCAGCGGCCCTACCACGAGCACCCTGTAACATCTGCCTATATGATGTCCTGCCAGACATCTGGCTATGCCTGCTGCGACCGGACACAGTAGGCATGGTTACCACACTTTTCTGTGCACTGCCACCAAACCCCAGCTGTCCCTCCACTATAGCCACTGGTGATTGGGTGTGTATAGGCACTGAAACTGTGTGTGGGGTTGGGATGGCTAAAAGGGGGATGTCAAATGTTGGGCTCAGTGTCAGTCCCTGAAAACCCCACCTGTGCCTCAACATTACTATCATTATCTTCAGTGTCTGTATGGACACCAACATCAGATTGCATGCAGAAGGGACCCTGACCCACCTCGCCACCTGTGGTGGAAATCAACAAATACACTTTAAAACCTGTACAGCATTGCTAACAGTACACACAAACACACACACACACACACACACACACACACAACTCTGTAATACCTACTTGTCCATGGCTTTACAGACAGTCCCACGTATATGTCCATGTGGTACCCCATCCTGCATCACACTTGCTAACATGCACACATTGATATCACTCATTAACATACCAGTCCTCTAAATGCCTACACAAGCAGTCGCAACACAAGGCCTGTTGCTACTTTACCTGCCTGACCTGTGTGTAGTGGTTTTACATGACCTCACTGCTGTCATTCGTATGCACCCTCTGTATGTCCGGACATGATGAGCATGGCCCCTGTATGTGTGGGCTACTATGTTCTATCCATAATATCACGCACTGGTGTGTCATGTGTATGTAATGCTCAGTACATGCCAGATATGCTGCTCCTTCAGCCTATCATGTGACAACTGTAGTATTTGGATACACTCCCTGGTATTGACTAGTACTTCCCCAATGCATCTGTAGTGCTGCATACATGTGTTGTAGGTGAACTCTCTGCTGAATGAGATATTAAGGGTGTACCTGATGTCTACCTTCCCTCATGATGCCTGTTCCATGCTATAGACTATATTATACTATCAGCTGTCTTGTGATTACACACGTGACAGGTATTCCTGGTGTGTAATGTGTCAGTCCATGTACATGCACTGCATGATCCCAGAGGGAGGTACTGCTGTATGAACACCCCACAATCACACATGTGCATGCATGGCCAGCCACACAAACACACACACATGCACACAAGCATCCTACGTGCATTACCTCCCTCCACAGACAAACTGACTACCCACCAGGACGCACATGCACATACAGGTGAGGATGCATAATGAAAGTACACACAGTGCTCCTATTAGCCATCTGTCAACATGTATAACATATGGTACCCGACAGCATGCAGTGCAGCTATAGTCAATCCATGCTGGCAACGGTATACATGTGTGTGATGCATGTGCTGTGTCACTAGGCGAAGCCCCTTCCCCTGGATACAACTGTGCCCATGAACATTATGTTTCTGTGCACCTGTTCTGCACCCTGCCATGTACTGTGCACCACACCTCACAGGTGTATGGCCAGTTGCAGAATGTGTACTACTGTGTCAGTTATGTCAGCTTTAATGCTCACAGCCCCTATGTTTTCCAGCAACACATACCTGGTATGATATGTGGACAGATGTTATTTGTGAATGCCTGATGTCTGATGCACAGCTCTCAACATCAGCAGACCATGTATGACCAATACAATACTCTTATACTGACAACCCTCAGAGCATACCATGGCTATGGGGGGTGTACACACCTTTATTGATTTGACGCACCCATCCTTGATCTGCCATGGGACCTCATCACCGCATATCTTAGCAATACACAAGCTCGATATGTGACATATGTCCTGTACTTTCACATACAGTGTCTACGGATTGTGTTAGGTGTGCGGCTGCTGACCATGATGCATACACACAGTGTGGGCATATGTGTGCACACCCTTATCATGATGGTTTATCCCACCTCTTGTTGTGTGTACTACAGCAGGGGTATATCAGCATGGGCCATCTGCATTTACCAGTGTATGTTCAGTCTGCCTTACACATGTCCCCCTATTCTGCATGATTGCAAGGTCTACTCATGTGTACATCCCATGGTGTTCACACACTGCCGTCACTATTGCTGTGGGGTAGGGCTATGGCTGCCACAGGTCCTGAACCTGACTATGTGCAGATAAAGCCATTTCTAGCATCCTTAGGATCCCTGCTGCAGTGCACTGCTGTGTCATGCTGACAACCCCCCTCCTTCAGCCTTTATGCAGATGCATGACAAGTATGCCCTACACATGTATGTCAGTTTGCAGTGTCCCATACATTGAACACCACATGTTACAGCCTAGACCCAGCTGATAATGTGGACTACTGTAATGCCTTACTCCCTGTGGATACATTCCGCAATGACAGGATGTTAGTTATCATGCAGGTGTCTGACATACCCATCTAATACCCCATCATGGTCACCCCTGTGACACCGTGCATTTCACAGCAACAATACATGCACATGTACAGCATGCATTCAGGGTAGGTGTGTTAGATGTGTGCATGGAATATACCATTGCCATTACATGCCCGGTGTGTTGGCAAGCATCTACATAAACCATACTCACCAGCTACAAGCTGCTGCCTTGGTGGTATCCCGGATGAAGCAATTAGTTTTGTGAAAGCGCTCACCACTGTTGTTACTTTTTGTGTAATAAAGACGCTATTGTGTGGTACCTCTGTGTATTTTTGGTTATATATGGTATCCCGGAGGGACCTGCATAAGAGGGTGAGAGATGCAATGTCAGTGGCCACACCTGTGGCAGAGCTACAGGTTAAGTGCAGTTTTACAATCCATCAATGGTACATTTCCACAATACTACCACATCTGGACATCTGTTTATTACTACAATGCAGCAACACAATATATCTATGACATGTCAGATATGCATGATCTACCTGTACTAATGTGAATGTATATGGAACAGTGGTCTACTGATGTGCCCTGTGTCCTTACCTGCATGCTCCTCGGCCAGTGTGTGGGTGCCACCCATCTCCACAAAGGTGTCCAGCGGTTGGTGGCTGGCCGGACAGGCAGGTGCCATTAGGCTGGCCAAGAGCTCCTCCACATGTGTCAGGGGAGGATGGATGGCATGGCCCACCCTGTGGCAAGGTGATCCCCCTGGACTGCAGCAGCAAGCCAATGGGCATTGCAAAGCAGGTCAGTATAATGATGCCGGACCTTCTCATAACTGTGGTTGTGCAGTCCGACATCATTGACCCTGTGGACTAGGTCGTTCCACAGGGTGGTCCACTCCTGCTGTTCATGGGCAGCCCTGACAAACAGCTCTGGGTAGTGCTGGATCAGGTGTGTGATAAGCACATCATTCTCAACTGTCGAATAGGTTGGCAAGCATGCATGTGACATCTTGACTGAAAGACATAAAGATGGAAACAGGTCTGAGCAACTCATACAGCAAGGTAACCACAGTTCGTAATTCACATCTCTGTCACCCCCCCCCACCATATCAGCTTCAACAAACTGTACACACAACTCATTAGGTATGGCTACAGCTTACCTACCAGTGGGACAGATATTGTATTGTGCCACACTTTCTGCTTTGTGAATGTAGCCATGCTCCCTGTGTGGACACTATCATTGCTGGCCTTTCACAGACTATTCACCTGCATGCCATTGTCAGGGCCACTATGGTTCCATATATGACTGTATTATGGCTGCTTTGTGATTGCTGCACATCTGACTTTATGTGTTATTGGGAATATCTATGCATGCTGTTGGACATGTTCCGGGATTGTGTAAACTATTACTACCAACATATGTTCTATAACAGTGACACAATAACATGTATATGTACTATTGGCCAGCAGAACCACCTCTCCAAACCCATCTACCCATGTTACCTGGCCAAATCACCTGTGTGTCCCAACCTGGGGCCTCCTCATGTACTGGTCCAGCAATACCATCAGGTGGAACAAACCCAGGGGATGTTGCACCCCCCTGGGGGCACACACAGACATGTTCCAGTCCCCTGAGGCCAGGTCCAGGGTGTGTTCCATACCGGGCTCCACAGACACATGGGAGATGTGCTACATCACTCTGAGGCACCCAGTACACATTCACACAGCCGACATGCTCCTCCTGCTCAGCATCCAGGCCAGGCACCTTCAGGACATGGACTGCTGTTCTGAGTTGCAGTGGGTGGGAGGCTTGTTCCAATTGTGACCTTATTGGGGACAATAGGGTGTCCACATCACAGACCACACACACCATCCAGGGTGTTTACCTACCACATGTGTCACATACCACCCCTGTAAGACTGTCCTCTATAACTACTAACCCTGACCACCTCCACAACTATACCTGCCATACTTCCCCATATTCCCATTGCATACTTCACAGGCGAGGGCAATGTGGTCCCAACAAGGGATTAACATGTGACATACCCATCCATGTTGCACACATTTCCAGCTGTAGATATCTGTGTGTATTGCTATGTGTGCTGTTGCCTCACACATAGCATGCATCACTGTGGTAATAATATAGGGGACCTGTATTTACATACATATATGTTTGTGTTTGTGTTTGTATATATGTAGACATGTGCATATAGGTATATATCTATATATGTGTAGATATATGTGATGTTGTATATATGTGCTCATATATATGTCTACACATGAGTATCTGTATATTTGTGGGCATACATGCTGATATAAATATATATATATATATATATATATATATATATATATATATATATATATATATATATATATATATATATACATATATATATTTATATATTATATATGTGTACATATGTACACATATGCATACCTATATGTTGGGTACATTCAGACATCAGGTCCACAATCACACAACACCTTCCTGCACAGCCGCAATGTTCTGCCTTGCTACAACACAGACAGGTGTCACATATGGACACGGCCTGACATTGGGGGCTATATGTAGGACCAAATTGCAGTTAACCCTATTACACACCTATGGCATTTCTGCATGCTACATTACAGATTAACCTGAGTATCCTGTAAGGGGTGGGCTGTGGGTCCCATGTGTCCATCATAATGGCATTGCTTCCACCACCAGCTATTGAGTACGTAATATACATACTTCCCATTACACAAAACACACTATGATGACTTATATCTTGTCAGTCAGTACTGATCTGCACAGTTGACAGCTATGGCCTACTTCCCACAGGGACAAACATTATTGTCCATCGCTATTGTTCAGTTGAACATCATTACAACAACACCTGATGGCACATATAAATCATTTCACATCATCTATCCCATTATTATGGACCAGGTACTACATTCAGTTACATGCATATATACTTCTCATACCTGTCGTGGGAATGATGTAAGTTCTGGATGCTTTGCTGGATGTTAGAATGGTTTGTTCTTCCTTTGGCTTTTATTTTGCCTTTGCCTTAGGCTTTTTGTTTTGTTTTTTCTTTCTTTCTCTCTTTCTCTTTCACTTTCTCTTTCTCTTTTACTCTCTCTCTGTCTCTCTCTCTCTCAGTCTCTCTCCAGTAAATGGATTGAGCTGCTTTGAATAGATTGCAGCATGGCTTTATTAGGTGATGCACATGATCAGATCATGGCCTCTGCACCAATCAGTGTCCTCCACTTGCTAATTGCAAGCGGCTTGCTGTGTAGTACTTCCAATTACCACTGTCATGGTAACCACCGACTATAAATCCCTACATCATGTGGGCATGGCCCCTTTACCTTTCCTGTGTAATGGGCATCCTTCCTCTGTGTGGGCATCAGTGTTACAGACAGCAGATAGCAATACCTCTTAAAGGAGAACCTGCACACTCAGGCCAGCTACATATTTGTAGGAGGTTCCAGAACTACAGACAGAGTGTGAGTAGAGTTGTGGTATGCTTTGTATACTACTGGCGTTACAGGGTTTGTGTGTACATACTAGTTTACCTTGGAATGCAGTCTGTCTACATAACTCTCAGCTGTGGGCCTATCCTCTTGATGGCCAGAGGTGTGCCTATTATGTTTTGTTTGTCCACCACACAGGTCCTGTGTCAGACATTTACTGGCAGTGTGCGTGTTGAGTGCTATCAGTACATGGCTACATCCACTTATGTTTCTAACCTCAAATCCCTGACTAAGGGTATGTTGCAGACTATTCTGTAACACCAGCAACTTGCTTAGTGTATGACAACAGTTTTCCACATATGGGCCTGTGTTCCAGCCTCTGTCCTCCACCTGCATACCAAGCTTTGCACATATGACATGTTGTCAGGGGTTGTTCTGTAGTGGGCTGTGAGTATGTCATGCTGCCATTCCTGCCATCAGTCCACTGCTGTTGTATCCCCCACATATACAGTGGGGCTGGGGCCATATATGTGTGGGCTTCACCTACACAATACATGTGTGCTCTTATGCACTCCAGAGGCCAGTGTATGTAACAATGGTATATGTCCCTTTATAACTGAGTCTAGGGGAGAGATGCACCATAACTAACCTAGGCTGTTAAAACATGTGGGGGAATCAGCGGTGAGCTGCCTTAAGGTATCTGGATGTACATTACCATACCATTCACCTATATTTAAAATAATTAAATAAATTGGGTTAATGCAGGTCTACTGCCTCCTGCCATACAGACTGTTCTGTTTGTCAGTGTGCTTGTGATGGTGTCACTTATGCCTTGTTATGTAACAGTTACATCCCATTGTGTCAGCTGAGGTCTTTACCACCAATGGATTGTGTACAGAGTGTAGAAAGAGGCTACTGAACTATACATCTGCATTACCTACTATTGTTTGTTTGCTATCCTGTGGCCCATTCTGTCTTTACTATTGTACTATTTGAAGGCCTCGGCCTGGACAGCAACATTTGTAAACCACTCCAGACTACTGTATTAGTATAACTGTTTCACAGTTGCATTACTCTGTTTATATGGATGTCAGTGTCTAAACAGCTATATGACATAGCATATACAACTATAATGGTACACAAATAAAGGTTTCCCATTTATGCAAACCTGTGTGTGGTATTATATCCTATGACCTCTCTGTGGGTATATGTTGCAGGCAACGATTGTCATTTGTAACTGTAGGCATAGTGGCCGTTCCATGTTGTCTGCACATTCTACATATATATCTTACTATACATATCTCTGCGTGTGTATGTGTAGTTACATATATATCTATATATATATATATATATATATATATATATATATATATATATATATATATATATGTGTGTGTGTGTATATCTGTATCTGCATATATGTGTCTATGTATATGTATCCTAGGGATGTTGAAAGCATCCACATTTTACATTTCCTATGGGAGCCAGACTGTACTGCATGATATGCTACTGATACCAGCCTGCCATCATACAGGTGGGATGGAGTACTGTTAACTTCTTGTGCCCATGTCGTGTCAGGTCCTGGTTATGCGATCTGCATCACTTGGCAGTCTATTGCAGGGTGGACATGTTTGACTGTGGGGGGGTATACCTATTCGTACAAGACGTAAGTTGTTTGGAGCCTCTCAACCCCATTAACGGTGCATGTGGACATATATGTTTTTGTTATGTTCCCATTATCTACAAATGTAGTCCGTATATACATATATATATATATATATATATATATATATATATATATATATATACTTACATATATATAACTTGCTGTATATATTTAGACATATAGATGTAGACATATATATCTATAGATGTATGCATTTGTATGTATATATATATATATATATATATATATATATATATATATATATATATATATATATATATATATATATATATTACATGTGTATATATATATATATATATATATATATATATATATATATATATATATATATGGGTCTACCTGACAACACCAACACATCACAACACCGACAACAAAATCACCGACACCACATAACCGACAGTTCACAAACACGAAACCTCACATGCCCGACACACCATAATACCGACAATCAACAAACAAAACAAATCCCCTGTCCAAAAAGCACACACACAACACAAGCACACCAAAATCCTTACAAACCCACACTAAACCTCACATACACAACTATCTACAACCTTAACCCAAACCCTAACCCTAAGGTCCATCACTATCGCACACTCACCTATCCCACACCCTAACCCTAACTCACTTAACCCGCCCCTAACCCAAAGACTATCACTACCACACACTTACCTAACCCGCGCCCTAACCCTAACTCACTTAACCCACCCCTATCCCTACAGACTGTCAATATCGCACACTTACCTTATTCGCACCCTAACGTCCGTCACTACCGCATACTTACACAGCCTTTTCCCATGTCGGTGTTCTTAGCATCGGTGTTTTCATCTGTCGGTCTTCTCACTTGTCGATCTTCTGGCGTCGGTGTTCTCATTGTCAGCATTCTAAGCTGTCGACATTGTCAGGTAGACCCATATATATATATATATATATATTTATATATATCTACATAATATAGATATGTTGTATCTGTTTAGATATTAATATATATATATATATATATATATATATATATATATATATATACACACAAATACATCTACATGTTAGAATACATTCCCTGTACTGTTGAATGACTGGGCTGAATGATATGTTTGTATAAACATCAGGGTTATGTATATCTGACAGGGCTTAGTGATAAATCACTTTAGCTATGGTGTGTAGGGTCCTGGGTTCATGACTTGCAGAGGCTGTTAATTTTGTTGCTGGGCAGAACAAGGGCAGTAGGATACAGAGTGATTAAGGCACTCCTGAGCAGTTTTGCATGGGTTTGCATGAAGGTAAGTCCTGCTAACTTCCGGTTACAGTTTCTTATACTCAGTTAGCTTCTAAATTGCTTAACCAGTGTAGGCATTGCTTAGTCCCGCACAAACAGGTTTAAACCCACTTACTGCTGCTTAAAAGTGCTTACTCCTGTGCTAATTTCTTTAAAAGAAAGGAAAAAAGGGTTGATAGGAAAGTGGTGAAAAAGGGGCACAAAGAGGGAAAGACAATAGGGAAAATAGCTATGGATGTGCAGGAAGGGTGTGGGGAAGGTCCATAGCTGCCCATTTCCTCTACAGCAACAGCTGTGCATATACATTGAATTTGGAGATAGATTTGGACACTCAAACCCCCTGGGATGGGGTGAGGACAACAATAATAAGTCGTGATGCTAATTAGACCAGATTACATATGTCCAGTGGACATGTGTGCAAAATAGACAGCTACGTATGGGGCGAGTTTTTTTTTTTTTTTGGGAATAGATTTCCCATTTTTTTTTTCAGGTGAGAGTGGGATGTTGGGGAGGGATAGTAAGTATATTTGGGGAGGTAGATTGGGTAGGTTTACAGACAAGACAAACAAGATGCATACAGGGGCAGTATGTGCCACATGTGGGGGGTAAATACCTTGATGGGGAGGGGTGTTTTGAAATTTGAAGCCCATGAGCCCCCTAGTGGACACAGTGTGACCAAGGTCCCCACCCATGGGCAGTCAATACTGTCCCTTCCCATGGACAGTCAACACTGTACCTTCACAGCCCCGAAGGTGGCTGTGCTGAGGGCTGAGTCGCAGAGCCAGACTGACCCTCTAATCACGACATGTGGCCCTCAAGCTGGAGTAGCAGATCAAATTGCTGTTTGAGCTTGCTATGCACCACGACCCGGACCTGGTGATGGGTGACAAGTGTCTATCCATGCCCACTCCCAGGGGGGGGGGGCAAGACCCATCCCCTGAGGCGGTTCCAAGGTGGTGCAGGAAGAATGGACAGGGAGGTCCCACGTTGGGCCCCAGAAATGCTGGTGCCCAGTGCCATGGCCAGTTGAGGTGGGACAGGTGGGTCTGCTGGGACCAGCCTTTCCAAACATGCTATAGTGTTTAGATTTTATCATCATATGTGGGTTAGTAATAGTCAACACATTCCAGGGTTAGGTATAACAGCATGCATAGATTTTCCCATTAACCCAGATACCAGATACGGAACAGTTGCATAGCAAACAGAACACATGCATATATGGGACCACAATAGTAATAAGAACAGCATGCAGGTACATTGATGGCACCATGCCACCAATGTTGGAATAATTCATTATGCTACATGCATGGGAACGATTAAAATATTTGTCAAACAATTGGACATTATCAGAACATTGGAGTCATTACATACTGGTTGGGGTGGGTATGTTGTTTATTGTTGGAGATATGGTGGGGGGAGAGAAAGATGTCAATTAACAGCTAGCATATTCCTGTAGTCCACATTACTTTCCTAGTCAGTGCTGTTATCTGTACCTTACAAGTCTTACTACACTACCCTATAGCCTTAGTTTGGACAGTGATATGGCTGTCATCATCGTTATACCTGAACTGATTTTACCTGCAGTATACACCTCTTACCTGGTATATCTGTGGAGGGAATGTTTGTTAACACTAACTCTTTATACACATACTCCCAGATTTCGGCTTGATGTTGTGCACATAGCTATGCAACTCTTTCTGCACAGACTCTGGCTATGTGTTGACTACATGCAGGTGTACCAGGACATATCTAGACTACTGCCTTCTTCAACCTTTAGTGACTTGACACACACATATGCATGCTTTCCTACACAGTTATATTATGCAGCACAGTAAGGGTGACAGTGATCAGTGATACTTTATTATTCAGTGAAACGGCAACACTCACAATTCCCTATAATACCAAAGTAAACAGTACCAGTACAGGGTATAATGGTTTTTATTTCTCAGCACAGTCTTCGTATCCGACGTACCTGTGGGACCAATGTTTGCTAGCACTACCTGACTGTTGCCACACAAAGTTACGGATTACACATTAGTATTATGCACATACATCTCGCTCTGTTACTGTACACACTCAGGTCACAGCTTGACAACATGGGAGTGCAGATAGGACATACTTGGCTTATTACTCTTCTAACAGTTTCTGGAGTTGCTAAATTGACAGGTTTGTTCTCATAGATGTTTGACAATCACTTACAACTTAAACACTGCCCATCAGAGTTGTGTGTGCTATATAGATACTGTTATATATCTCCTATCTGCTTTCTGTGTTATAATTCTCCTGTGCTTTTGCACTCTGACGCTGTATAACAACACTCTTATACAGATTTCCTAGACAGTTATATGTTGTAGAACAGTATGGGCAACAGTGAGGAGTGATACCTCATTATTCAGAGCAACTGCATCAGTCACAGTACCATACAATACCAATGTAAACTGTACCAGTACAGGGTATCATTCTTGTATTTCTGGGCACAGTGTTGGTATGTGACAGACCTGTATGGGAAATGTTTGTTAGCACTACCTGAATGTTGCCACACACAGTACCAAATTCCACATTAGTATTATGCACATACATCTCACTCTGTTACTGTACACACTCTGGCAACAGCTTGACAAGATGGGGGTGTAAATGGAACATACGTGGCTTCTTACTCTCATAAGGTTTTGGGGAGTTGCTAGTGTGCCAGCTTTGTTCTCATAGATGTGTGTCAATCAGTTGTATTTCCTGTTTGCTGCCTATACATCTGGGATCATCCCACTAATTTCCCAGGGGGACAGGTTAACAGGCAACAGATATGGGCCACTCTAATGGACATTCTGGACATATCTGTACAGTTATGGGATATGATTCTGTATGCAGACTACTACCACTGGCAGGATTCGAACTATGGCTGTGTGTGCCAAAAAAACAGCAGTTCACATTTCAGTTGCATGTGCTATTCGTTTTTTGTTGTCTGCCTTTTCCCTGTTTTCTGCTTATGTGTCTCTCAGTTGTACTAAATGGTCTCTGGGGATTACACCATTCATATTCAGGCATTCCCACACATTCTATTTATGGTGCACGGTGTGGGTAACAGTGCTTATTGCAACAGTACTATTACATGAATGCAAATCTGCATTACCATATGATACCAGAGTATACACATGCAGTTCAGCAGTTAGACCTTTATTGTCAGGCTATTACGCTTTTATTTACATACATACTACATGAGTCTTTTCCTGCCATATTCTCAAGTGTATTCAGTACTTGCCTTAAACAATACAGGTTTTATACAGGCAATTAATTTACTAATACTTTTAGATTTATTTCCTATGACAGTGCATGCAAGAGTATTACTGACCTGCCTCACGTTGCAAGCTCTCCAGGTGACTGCCATGGGCCTCCTGGTTTGGGGCCCACTCGATTGCAGCTGTGGAGGACATAAGAGGAATATTTAGCCATATCTATCCATGATATACATGAGCTGGCAGTTATTACACACTTAGTGTGGTGATACTTACACACAGCTGGGACATCCCCTGTCATTCTAGCCTCTTCGATCCACTGCTCCAAAAGGTCCCCCTTACGCCGCTTCAGGTTGGTATAGTAATGCCTGACCTGCTCACCAGTTTGGGGTATGCCAGTGGCACTAGTGAGGTCATGGGCGAGATGGTCCCAGGCATCCGCCTTATATTGAGAGCCCTGGTACTGGCCCTGCAGCAGTCTCTGTTCATGGTCTTTGACAAGGAGTCCTGTCATGACTCTGGACTCCTGGATGCACCAGTACTGCACCCAAAAGCGCACACCCTCTCCCCTCCTGACATAGTGCCTGCAAGGGAAACTACAACCAGTTATGAAATGTATTCCCACCTCTTGGGTTTAAGTAGGGAAGATTTCCCCCACTTTTTCGTGATTGGCCAGTTTTGAAAATGTTAAGCTATGGGCAAACCTGCTTATCTAAGGTTGGCATTGTTTAAAGGGATATAACACTGGGCACATCGAGTTAGCTGGCCTACACATTGCTTGCACCTCCTAAAGTGGCCTGTGCAATGCTTAGCATTGCTTACATTTGACTTTGCATTATATTTCCTTTTTGGCATTGATTTATTATTCATTACATCTTATATGCATGCCCGGTATCCATGATTCATGTGTACGTACACTGTATGGGGTCCTTGTGTTTTATTGGGGACTTCAACACTCTATTACAATTACGCCTGACTTTTGGGCTTACTGCTGTACTCCAGTTCGCATATTTATGTTATGTAGTGGGTTATGGAACATATGTCTGTATACTGATTCCACTCACAGGTTCAGTTTGACTTTACTATAGTGAGGACTTGTTTGCTTTTACCTCATTTGTCTGTACTGCTATGATGGCTTGGTGGTTGACTATAGTGTATAGGGTCCTGGGTTTGAGCCTTGCAGAGGCTATTTATTTTGTTGATGGGCCATTGGATACAGAGTGATTCAGGCACTTTTGAGCATTTGTAAGCGGGTTTGCACAGGTTTATCCGCGGGTAAACAATGCTAACCTCTGGTTACATATGCTTACAGAGAGTTAGCTTCAAATTTGCTTAACCTGTGTGCACATTGCTTACTCCTGTGCAAATGGGTTTAAACCCACTTACTAGTGCTTAAATATGCTTACTACTGCTTATTGTTGCTTAAACCTGCTTACTAGTGTTTTATTCATCATGATACTGACGCCTCAAATGTGCATTTACTGCAATACTCCAGTTCATTACTGTATGTTATTTAGTGGGTTATGCAACATAAATATTAGTCATAATGTGCTTTGCCATGGAAAATGGAATGTGCTGCAGTGGGACTCGAACCAGGAATGCCTGCTCGTAAGACGAATGCTCTGCCAACTACACTATTGCTATGCTGCTTAATTTACATATATCTTCCTTGTTTTCCTCTTTAGCCATTGAGGCTGCATTACCCATAGTTAAACAATGGGCACACCGCACACCTACGGTTAGCTTTAATTGGATTTAAAAAAATGGGGGTTTGTTCATTTTATTTCTGTATACTTGCTATTGTATGTGAGAGGAACTGTCGGTGGGGATATGCGGACACCTATGAGGGTCTCGCTCATTTCTTAGCCCTTTCTGCTGTAGTTCATTGCAGGGACGTGTATATTCTGAGAGCTCTGCTCTCAGACACGCCCCCTGCACTCTTACACGCTTTGTGTAAGATTAGGAGCTCAGGCAGTGAGCCTCATTAATATGCATGGCGCACTGCTGTCCTGCTCCTAAACGGCTGCCTCTGTGCATGACTAAGCTAGTCCTGCATGGAAGAATAGTAAATCCGGGGGCTGGTCTTTTTTTTATTCATCTTACCAGGACAGCTGATAATATTGATATACTTAATCCTTTATCCTTGTTTTCTTGGTGAGGTAGGCTATCCCAAAAGTTTGCAATTAGTTCTCTAACTGCCTTATTGGTAAAAGTATGATAAGAAAGGTCAAAGATGCTCTATCAAATTGAGCCTACCTACACATTCTTTTGGTTGTTATGATGGTGGTCTTTTGTGGAAATTTTCAGTGTTGGAGTGAGTTTTACCACAATATGTTGTATAGTGTGAGCCAGTGATTTACTTTTGAATGTTTTTTCCCCTTTTTTCCACTGTGGTATGAGTGTGGAGTTGGCATATATAATATAGTGAGGTGTGCAAAATTATTTGGGTTTTTTTAGTGTTTTTGATGGATGGATTTTAGAATTCATATTTTATAAAACTGCCAGTTGAATTATTGCACATCAGTGATTCATTAATATAGCCATCAAATTCTCAAAGATTCAGGCATAGTGTCATCCTTTGGATTCACCTTCTTATGCTTCTGTTCAGCATGTTCATAAAAGCTGATGACATGCTGTTTTGGAGACTGACAAATCATTTGTTAGCATAAAGTGAACTTTGGTCAGAGATCCTAAATATCACCCAGTGCTGTGATGCACAGGCTTGATTACAAAGGTAATACAATAAAACTAATACTATCTGGAAATCTCTCACATTCCTACTTATTAGAAAATTGAAAAAAACTGCTGGAATGTGTTCACTTCTTTAAATACTATGGAATCAGCTTATTGCTGAACAGATTATAAAAACTCACCTTAAATTTACTCGAGAAAGATTAAATCTAAGATAAGGCTTGGCTTCAAATTTCCAGCCTTTTTTTTTTTTGCCATAAAGCCAGCAGGTCTACAGAGAAAGGTCTTCTTATCCCTGAAACTGAATATTGTTTCCCCCTGATAGGTAACTCCAGTGCATTACAAATATTTAATATGATCTAGTTGTTTGTTTTCAATTTCTCCAAAAGGAGAAGCTTTGTTGTAAAGCACTAGATAGTGCAGACATGTTTCCAGTCATAGAAACTGGTGACCTTGCAGTGGTATTGATGAATGTTGAATACTTAACACACTGGCCCCTAATGGTAGCTACATGTTTGGTGTCAGAAGGCTCTGTAAGCTCTATTCTTGCAGCAGTAATGCTGTGTTCACACAAGAATACACAATGCACACCAACTGCAATAACCAATCCTTTCCTTCCCTTAGTACAACAGTCTAAGATACAGGAAAATCAAAAAATATTTAAAGAAAAGGTAGTGAGCACATAAAAATCAGAATGTTTTACTCTAAATATTATAATGTTTTATAAAGGATTAAAAGGGCAGCTTTTGTCCCTTATTATGCAAATCTGACTATCAGTTTAGTTGAATGTTACTGTACTTACCAGAATAACTTCTATGCAATTTATATGATCAAATATTTCAAATATTCAAATTATTTGATATGCCTTTGCTTAGGTGATATACATCAGTTTTCTGATTTTATCATACATTTCAGATACTAGTTCTAGATTTGTTCCTTATTCTTCACATAAAATAAAGCTGTATTAATTGCTTCTTACTTCATTGAGTGCATGGTGATTAATGCATTCCATTAAACTTTATAAGAAACTTTATAAGAAACTCGCACACATTAATAGTTTTTTGATTGTCTTGTTTCTTTTCTGTTTTGCATATTTGTTTTTATTTCACATTGTCCTGTCAACACTGCCTTCCCCATAAATTTACCGGAGGTAAATAAACTCCATCCCTTATATGGATAGATGGATAGATAGATAGATAGATAGATTTTTTTAGGGTAAGGATATCATGTATTGGGTGATAAGATTTTTCTCTGGCTATTGATTTAATAACTTCTATGTACAGAAAATACCACCCAAGTTTATGGAGACAATGTAATAAAAAGGCACATTCTGACTTGTATGTTACTAGAAACGCAGGCAACAGTTTTATTACACAGACAATGTAAAATATGATCTGCAGTGATTCTGTAGCCTATTTTTATCCATTCTTTAAAGTTTTACTAGAATTTTTTTATAAAGCTCCATTTTGTTTATACAGAATTATCTTCAAAAATGATCATTCATCTAAACAAATTCATCAGTTTGAAAGAAAACTGTGGCCTAAGTCTGAGCATATTACGTTTTACTACAAATTTTAACAGGTTGAGGTTACATTATTTTACATTATTTTACAAGTACCAATGACAACTTATTTAAATATGGTACTTTCTTGTAAGTGGATAATTACATTTTTTTCTAAAATTTGTCTCTATTTAGGAAGATAACTCTTTAAAAATGCTAATAAATGCTACAATATTAATAACATTTTTAGATGAATAGTAAATCATGATAAATATATGACACAGTCTAAAACTGCATGTTGAGTATAAAAAATATAGAATGATAAATATGGCCTTGCAGCTTTTAAACAGTGAATCAGTTCTAATAGAAGTTACAGAGTACATATCATAACATGTATAGACTTTAAAGATAATTATTAAAACCTGAGAAACTGCAGGGTCCAAAATGTTCTCCTTTCATAAATTCAGCTCTGTTGAGAAAACTAAAAATAACTCACTGGTAACTTCAGTCAAATTACATTATATGAAGGTACATTAACATTAGTTGATTTATGCAAAAGTTAAACCTGAAAAACACCTCTTTTTATCATTCTAAAATATTTTATAATGCTCAACAGTTTTAGTCAGTTTTATACATGAATTAGAACAGCTGAATAAATACAAGTGTCACTACACAATATATTTTCCAGATCTAATAATCATTGGCCACAAAAAAGATGAAAATACATTTATTGGAACTTGTAATATTGCTAAGGAAGGTCTGCTGACCTTTTAGCATCTGATGTTGGCATACAGACAGTACATTTAGTAAAATAATATTCCCACAGTTGTCACAAAAAAAAATTCAGTCTGAGACGTTAAGGGTTACCAAATAGTAGTGACTTTGCAATAATGACCATGCTAGATATCATGCAATATAATCTTTTTCCAGAATCATCTGCAGTAGCTTGTCATATGGTATAGAACATGCCAATCTGACCACTCAGACGTATTTTTATGGCATTTCTTTTTTAAGTAGTGATAGGACTTGAACCTAAATAAAAACAATGCCACTACATTAGCAGACACTGAGGTAGTACATTGGCAGGTGAGCTATTAGGATACAAGTAAATCCAACTAGATCAGTTGGTACATAAAGATAATTCCTGACTGTGACCCAGGCAACTTGTATTGCCTCCTTGCCTACATGCCTCTTCTAGCAGGGAAGGTGAGGGACAATGCTTGGGGCACAGCAGCTCACAAGTCCAAGTAGTGATAAAAGGCTCCCAGCTAAGGGGTTTTGCTTATTAGGTAGGTGGAAGAAGAGATGCATGTTACAGTGTAGCTGGGGTTGTTTTCTTCCTGTTACCATTGTAATCCCACCAAAATGTCTCCCAGAATGACAGTGATCAGGTGGGACTTACAAAAAAAAAAAATTCTTGGCTATAGTATGATAGAACCTGGCTTCTTTGCTCCTCTCGCCAGACATCTGTAGATGTAGTTCTCATGAGGGAGACACATCCAGCAATGAGAGATGTTGGTGTGCTCCCCAGTGATGTGGTCTCAGGAAGAAAGGACCCTGTATGGAAAAGCTAGGAAAAAGCTAAAGATCTGAAGTCAGCAGTAAGATGGCTCTCCCCCCACCCCAATTAAAGGATAAGCTCTGCTTCTGGGTTACTAATTAGAAATCTATGGTCTCATTATATTTTGCTTGTATGTACAGTAAGATATATCCATTATGTGATAGATAAAGGCATTATTTAGATAAAACAAACAAAATGATTTTCAAACTTTTTGAAAATGGTGAAAAATGACAGACTTGAAACTTTTTCCATAGGCCCTAAATATTCCAAGAAATTAGAAGTTGTGCATGTGCATAATCATTTTGCTAGACCTAGTGGAACCATTTGTTAAGAAATTATCTCTAAACATATTTTCCCTTTATGACATGGTTGCATATTTTTTCTAATGTTCATGGTCAGTTAGACATAAAAAATGAGACTTGTACTATTAAACATATGTTAAATGTATCATTGAACAAAACCACCAACAAGAGCCAGAACCCAAGTCCATAAAAGCACAAATGAACAATTCCAAAAAAAACAGATGGACTCAAGAACAGCAAAGTAATCCAAAATAGCAAGTAAAATTTTGTATTATATGCAAACAGACATAAGCGCTTTTGCAGTGAAACTGCTTCTTCAGATGTGTTACACTAATCATATGACCTCAGTTAAATACAACATGCTCCACCCAACCAACCAATCATTAATCATAAAATATTTAAAAGCATATTCACACACGATAAAGCTTCATAAATAGATATAAAACACCTATCTTATAAAAATATATATAAAGTCACATAAAATACAATATATATCATTTACTATGTATTATAGCATTTACACAACTCAAAACTATATAAATAGTGGTCTGACTTTTAACATAGGCTTTAGGGGAACTTTAACATTTAAACCATGTCCAAAGTCTCCCCTTAAATGAACTCTCCACTTTGCTTCTAGCTGCTCTGTAACATTTCTAACATCCCCACCTCTGATATTCTCATTTACTCTTCCAGTAGCCCTAAATTTAAAGGTATGTGTACTATCTGTCTCAACAATATGCTTATCTAGTGCATTGGAAGTACTACATTTACCTATATGGTATGTGTACTCCTTTATTCTATCCCTTAAAGCTCTGTCTATCTTGCCTATGTAAAACTTTTGACATTTCAGACAACATGCTAAATAAATTATATGTGTCAAATTACAATTGGCAGGAACATTAAAAATGAATGTCTTATTCTGATCAGGATTTATAAATGTATTTGAACTATCTATATATTTACCCACAGGACATTTACTGCACAGTGTAGTAAAATGTTTATTATTTTAATTGCTTTTAGCTTTAGGGTAACATAACTGCCTTTTTAATGATTTCATATTCTTAAACAAAAATTTTGGTTGAGAGTCAACTATTTCTTTAATCTCTTCATCCACTGTTAATATATGCCAGTATTTTCTAATAGCATTTGTATACAAATGAACATTATTAGAATAGTGTATGGGTACTTTTAACTTCCTTCTCTTTTTATCTATAACTCCCTCATTGTTCACTATAGTATTTTCAGAAAAAATAAGAGTTTCACCTTACTAACTCTTATTTGTGTAACACTTTCTATAATCTTTTCAACCTCATAATCTCCATATCCCCCAGCAGTAAAAGTTTGTGATTGTAACGTGTGATTTGACACGTAGTATATTTAGCATGTTGTCTGAAATGTCAAAAGTTTTACATAGGCAAGATAGACTGTATAGAATAAAGGAGCACACATACCATATAAGTAAAAGTAGTACTTCCAATGCTCTAGCTGAGCATATTGTTGAGACAGATAGTACACATACCTTTAAATTTAGGGCTATTGGAAGAGTATATGAGAATATATGAGGTGGGGATATTAGAAATGTTACACAGCAGGTAGAAGCAAAGTAGATAGTTCATTTAAGGGGAGACTTTGGACATGGATTAAATTATAACGTTCCCCTAAAGTCTATAGTATATTAAAAGCCAGACCACTATTTATATAGCTTTTATTTGTATAAATGTTATAATACATAGTAAATGATATATATATTGCATTTTATGTGATTTTATATATATTTTTATAAGACAGGTGTTTTATATCTATTTGTGAAGTTTTATCACTATATGTCAATATGCTTTTAAATATTTTATGATTAATGATTGGTTGGTTGGGTGAAGCATGTTGTATTTAACTGAGGTCTTATGATTAGTGTAACACATCTGAAGAAGCAGTTTCACTGCAAAAGCTCTTATGTCTGTTTGCATATAATAAAAAAAGTATTTGCTATTCTGGATTACTTTGCTATTCCTGAGTCCATCTGTCTTTTTGGAATATTTTAAATGTAGTTCACAATCTATTGTTCATGATGTATTTTTGTCTTTCTAATGTTTATGAGAAAATTTCAAAACAATTATTTTAGCTTTTTGTATACAAGAACTTATTAGACAAGCTTAGAGAAATAATGATACCCTAGTGCACATCTTTTTCAAATATCATAATTCTGCTGCTATGAAAATAAGGGATATGGTTTTAGATTAGTTTAGTCCTACTATAAGACATTGCAAAGAAATTAAAACTGTGATGATACATAAAGAATCAGTGACAATACTAAAGAATGAGGCACTGCAATCTAAAAGATTAAATAAAGACTCCGCATGAAAGTACAATCTGTGTACTTTTAGTACATAATATATGGTTGCCCCTCTTATATTAAACTTTCAGTTAGTCCATTATCCTGGCCATTAAAAAGACAAACAAAGTTCAAGTAGTCTACTTACATGGTTATTAAGCAAACAAATTCATAAATAAGGAAATAAAATATTGTTGCTGGTCATAAAGTATATGCCCTCCACTAAATCTCTTCATTTATGTGCCTTATGGCACGTCTGGTGCACATTGCTTAAACTAATTCATCCCAAAGCCTTTTCAACCATTTGAACATAGTTGTCTTAGTATCCCAATATTTTAATGCTATTAGTGAAACAAGTTAGCACAGTGATAGCACAATTAGCAGTACAGAAGTGATTGTAGAATATCTACTGATCTGCAAAATTAAAATCACTTCATTAGATTTTGATGAGTTTGTCATTTTCTTAACAACTACCTGAAAGGTGGATGGTTGGCCATTGCTATTTTTTTTAATCGCTTTGGGACCAAACTTTGAAGTTATACTACAAGTGAGGTAACCCAGTTCCAACCCATGTCATGCTCTTAATTACTCTGATATCCATCACTTGACTTTTTTTGCCTTGGATGTAATGTGTATGACTGTGAGCTGAGCCATCGTTAAAAAAATAATAATAATCTCCTACTTAATGGTGGGCATTAGTCAGCATGACCAAAGTCAGGGAAAGCAGCAGGCTCAGATGAGGTCACAGCAGATATGATAAAGATGCTGGGTGAGATAGGAAAGAAGTGGCTCCTGACGGTGCTAATAGCAGTGTGAAGAGAAAGGCATATCCCATTTCACTGGAGAATAAGCATACTCATGCCAGTGTACAAGATCAAAGGGGTCATCCATAACTGTAAGGAGTACAGAAGCATCAAACTCCTACCACATTGCATGAAAGTTCTGGAGAGGGTGATTGACAAACGGATGTGCAGATTAGTAGAATGTAAGATGGGAGATGAGCAATTCAGATTCAGATCAGGATGCAGCACAATTGACCTGATATTTGCACTGATACAGATACTTGAGAAGAAGCTAGAGATGAGGAGAGAGTCCAACTGGGCATTCCTAGACTTGGAGAAAGCATATGACAAGGTACCAAGAAAGCTGATCTGGGCAGTATTGCGGTGGTTTGAAGTCCCAGAAACATTGATAGAATTAGTGCAGTCTATGTATAAAGACCCAGTGACTCAAGTACGAACAGTGTTCGGCCTCACAGAGGGATTCCCAGTGGGAGTGGGTGTACACCAGGGTTTAGCTCTGAGCCCACTGCTGTCCATACTGGTGATGGACTACATTAGCAAATAGGTTGGAAAGGACAGATCAACAAAGCTGCTGTATGCAGACGATGTGGCAGTACAAGCAGACTCTGAGCTAGAATTTCAGCAAAGGATAGGAGAATAGAATGCAAATCTGAAGGCACATGGGATGAAACTAAGCACAGGGGTAATGCAGCAAATTGGGGAAATCAGAAGAAGCTGAGAATAGCGATAGAATGGAAGATAGTGGAACAGGTAAACAGCTTCAAGTATCTGGGAGGGGTGGTTGAGAAGAAAGGTAGTCTGAATGAAGAGGTCAAAGCTAGAATCAGAGGGGCTGAAGCCAACTGGCATAGAGTATCACCTGTAGTCTATGACAAAATAATGCCAAAGAAGCTGAAACATAAGATGTACAAGATAGTGGTGTGATCAGTACTACTGTATTGTACAGAAACCTGTGCAGTAAAGGCAGAACAACTGAAGAAGCTAGAGGTGATGGAAATGAAGTGCCTGAGAAAGATGGCAGGATGCACACTGTGGGACTAACAAAGAAATGAGGGCATAAGAGCAGAAGCCAAAGTAGCTCCAATTGCAGAAAAGATCAAAGAGAACAGAGTATGGTTGTTTGGGCACATGTGTAGAAAAGCAGAAGACATCCTGGTGAGGAAGATTTGGGACAGACAGGAAGAAGGTAAGAGGAAGCGAGGGCGTCCAGCAAAGAGGTGGATGAATTGTGTGAAAGAAGATCTGCAACAGTCAGAGATGAATGTTGAAGAAGACAGGAGTGTGGCACTGAATCGAGAGAGTTGGCGACAGTTAACACAATACCCTGACCCCATGTAAAAAAAATGGGAAAAAGGGGGCTGATGATGATGATGACTTAATCGTGGGCACACCCAGAAATTTACCCAAGATGAGCACCAGTAAACATGTGCAATATTATATTTCCTAATTTTTTTACAAGATATTGAGTTAGGTAGCTTGGCTGTAGACAAAACTGATTTGACTTTTGACTGTTTTACAAAATAGTTACAGTTACTGCTGCCCTGTCTTAGAGCTGCAAACTTGTCACTGATGTACTCACTTGTATATGTTCTCTAATGTTTTAATAGTCACATCATGAGTTATGCCAGGTACTATATTTGTTCCTACATGCTGGACAAGGCTGCAAAGCCAGGCATAACACTTAATATTCACACACCATGCATGTGGCATGCATGTCCACTTGGTACCCTAAAGGCACGTGTGCGGCTATCAGTGTGTGACATCTGCTGTTGCATTAATTTAATATTAATGCTTGGACATGTTTACCAATATACTTTTATACCACAGGTTTACTCCAGCCAATTTTTTCCTCAGGTAGACAGCAAATATTGGCGGTGTGACAGGGAAGAAAGCAGTAATTAGGAACATATTTTGGGAACATATATTCTGGGAGTGAGGTCAGTTGGCAGACTTGAAAGATTTGCTGAGGGATGCACTATCACAGATGCTGGGTGGGCAAATTGGTATGACAAAGGAGATGATTTTTTTGAGCTATGATACAGAATCGGAATTCCCTAGACATGTTAAAGCCTTGTTGCGTCTAATTATGTTGGTTGCCAAAAAAGCAGTTACTAGAAAATTGAAATCAAAATCTGAACCAACTATACCGTAAGTATTGAATATAGTAATAGAAATAAAACAACTGGAATTGAGATCTTTAGAAATGGGTAACAGTAAACAACATAGGAAAAACTGGGAAATGTGGGAACAATAGATATAGGGGAGGAACGAGCTTTAAAAGAAGACAGGACTTAAACGAGCTATGTAATGTTTGACTGAAAATGACTGGGGTAGATTATAAGTGATGTATAATGTTGCAACTGTGAGTGTGTCAGTATGGTTTGTGATGTAAAATGTTTACAACTTGGATTGTGTCAGTGTGGTTTGTTTTCATTTATATGAATGCATGATTGCCTATGTTGTAAGTGATGGTTTAATAAAGATGTTTCTTGCATAAAAAAAGAGCAGGAATTGAATAATTTATGTAATGCTGCTTAGGTTGCATGATACTGTATATAGCAATATATGTTAAGTATGATGTTTGTAAATATGAACGTTTTAATACAATTTGATTACTTTTATACAAATGTAAATCTGCCTGTGTCACAAGTGATATTCAATAAAGGTATTTAAAACAATGTGTTCTCTTCTTCTGTATGTACAACTGCATTACAACTACTTCTGCAGATTTTGGTCGGGACATCAGTATTACAATATCACTGCATTTTATATGGTTAAACCCACTGCCAATAACAAGTTTGTCATTGTACCTGCTCCTGACACGATACTGCAGACAGTATATGCCAAGAAATTAAAATACATTTGGGCAGAGAAGAGGCTAGTAAAAGGATAAGTATATATAAAATAGTATATACAATGGCTCAATGTTTATGTTCTTCTGTCTTCAGATCTGTCTGCCTGTTAGTCATGAGACTTGATGTGGACAGTATCATATTGTGTAATGTTTCATAGCGATGCAATCTGTGGTACCCGTACCCAACCCCACCTCTCCCAACCCACACTGTGTAGCATGTTAACATGGCTGCAAGGTCATGGGTAATCTTTAATAATCTTCAGATATGGCACAGGCTAATACTCTGGTCAAGATATATCTAATGAAGTCACTTTTATGCAAGTCCATTGATGTGTCGATAGTGCATATGTCTCCATGATTTTCATTTTTCTATTGCCTGTATTGCCCAAATCTGTGTATGGATCGATCGTCTCACTCATGTTTGTTGTAGTGCTGCACTTCACTGATGTAATAGCTAATGTTTATGCACTAGCATTCAGGGTGTCATGCATAGGCAGGCTGATCCACACTTCCAGTTTAATTTGTTGTGCACTGCTGTGTGTTACTGCCATGGATTTTATTTCTATGTTATTAATGTCCCAACGTATGTGTCACAATGATGTACATCCTTTTTTCACTCCTACTTGTTAGAAGTACCACTTCATGGAGTGATTTATAGAAGCCTACATTGATACTGAGTTACAGTGACTACATAGCCTTCATGTTGGTGATCTGTAAGTATAGCTTGCCCCAAGGCATCTGACTTAAATCATTATCTTAGCCCAAGTCCTTGCCTACCACCATTTGCAACATTGGTGCATCACCCTTTGTGCATTATGACATTGAGTCTGCTCCCTGACTTCATTTCTTCCATTTTTTCCATCTAGCATTAGAAGGCATTCGATGCTCAGTTACCATATTATGTTGTGTACACCAGCACATGTATAAATCACTAGTGTTCCTAGGATAAGACTTCTGGGCTATACCATATACATCTAGACAACAAAATCATAAAAAAGATGTATTAAATTGCCATGATAGTCCTCAATGAGCATCACCCATTCATAAACCCCTTACTGCCTGCTACAATAGTATGAAAATCAAGAACTGGAAATGTACCTTTGGTCATATGAACCTGGAATCCTATATCATTGCACTTACTCCATCTGTCCCCATTTCCCGGTGCTTAATAATGGATCTGTACCTAATTACTACTTTTTTTGTATTAAGGAAGTGAACAGACTGGGCACAAGTTCCCTGTTCAAGAGTGATCCAGAAGGAATGCCTGGTAAAGTCACCTGCCTACACTCCCACAATAGACAAATGGAACAAAATTACTTCCCCAGTAAAAAAAATGTAAAATAAAATAAATTTTGAACTAGAGGAAGCAGCTCGTAGCCTATATCCTTTGCACCAAATGCTAATTTCAGTGGAGATCCTGGAGATAGATCCCAGTACCTCACATTTTCACAGAGTATACTCTTCCACTAAGCTGCATCCTTTTCAGGTACAGGTAGCATTCTCATTTCATTCTAAGTCAGTCTTGGTTTCTGCTGTCTTCACTGTAAACTTGGATGTCTGTCTGCTTTAGATTTTCCAATGATGTGCACGCTTAATCTAATATCTGCCTTTCATTATAATGGTTACCTTAGACCTGCCAACCTCTCTGTTCTGCATTTCTGTTAGTCCTTTATCTACAGGTGCTTAACCAGCTTCAGAAGTAATGTTTGCATGCAAACAAATGTATAGTTTATGTTCACATTTAACATATATGTAACCATAAACTAAACTCTGCCACAGAACTGCAGTTCTTCTTACAAACTACTGTCTGCTTCATGCTACCATTCTGCATCATCAGATCACGGTATGCTCTCTTTTATACTTCTTTCTCACTTCTGTGCAAATATATTGCCCCTGACATAGTTATCTTACATTAAGGTTCTTTTCCCCGATAGTCATTTACATATCAGCTGGTCATATAGGTTCATCGGTTCATAGGCAAATGCTAGGCTAGCTGCCCTTGCCGGCCATTTTAGGTCTTGCCAGTGTGCCTTTTTGTGCTCAGAATATATTATGATATTAAGGCCATTATGATGGATAATTGTATATTACCCATTATAATAATAACTGGGATCATGCCACAAATAATTTGAGGATTCACATACATGGGATAAAGCATTTAGGAGTTGCCTCTTTCCATTAGTAGTACAGGGGACAGTCCTGAGGTCAATTTTCTGTTTCTGATCCATAGATCTAAGTTTAATATCATATTCTGCTACCCTAAAAAGGGTCATGATAATGTGAAAATATATTTTCCAGATGGCACAATGATTTCTTCAAGGAGTTAAATTTATTTTGTCCCACTTACTGTCTGGCGCTTAATAGACTAAATTCCTTTTTACTTATATAGTTTATCTTCCCTAAAGTGTGTTTCCTATTATAAGTTGGATTCTGATATGCCCAGAAAGCATATGGCTAGTTGGACCAAGGTCTCACAGATTTGGCAAGGTCAGTACATATCTGCACATTTTCATGAATCGGTAGGTCTAGCTCAACATGGAATACTCCGTATCCATGGCAGAAGACTACTGCCTCCCAGCAAGTACCATACTGATCCTGCCAGCCTGAATACTCTGTAAACTTTCTGCTCCATCACTTAACCTTGATGGCTTCTCTCTCTTCCTTTACTTTGTTCATCCTTATTTGGAAACCTGTCTTTAGATGCTGCCCTCTGAAGTGCTGTTGATCTTTCACAGTGTGTTTCCTTCCATGTTGGTTTTCATTACTGGGTCTTGCAGTGGTGTATCATAAAGTACCTATTGTTAAAAGAAGTCCCTGTTCTTATAACATTACCAGAAATGTCTTCATAGACTAGAAGCAGTAATTATTAGTATGTAAGAAATGTGTTCATTCACTTCCCATGCATGTAACGTGAGCTCATTTTAATATGGGGACTGTTCAGTACTTTATTGGAGCAAAGCTTAATAAACATATATAAGATTCCTGTCCAACATTTTTCTCACCATACAAATATGCATTTTTGTCAGCAATAAAATGAGTCAAGCAGGGTATTCATTTGTGAATTTTGACTGCAGCATTACAGCACAGTACATCTCATGCAAAAAAAGAAAGTACAGATAAACAGCTATAGAAGCCAATTCAGATGCAGATTACTTAAGTATATTAAAAACTTTCATAAAAATGCTCACATCTGAATCAATGGTATATATTTTCATATGCAATATTTTGCTCTCTAAGCACAAAAATAAGATATGCCACTGAGATGGGCTCTGGATTAATATTTCTTAAAGCAAAGCAATTTCTTTCTAGCATAGGTGCCTCAGCAGGATCCATTACATTTTATGTTTTAGCTGTTCTCTAGTTATTAGAACCTGGGCAATATATTTATTCAGAGTTAAAATGGAAGATGTTTTGGTTAAACATCAGATGTTTCTTCTATAAAAAATGGTTCCTTCTGGTTTTAGTTCATTTTAAGATATACAATAAAATTCACATTATTATAATACTGTGATCCTTCAGAGTGTCCATATAATGCAATATGCACATTTAATAGCACACAAAAAAGAATATGTAACATTTTATTTCCGGCACAAATGGCACTCCCAGTTCACTAACCATTTAACATTTCTCCTGTGTAAGAAAATGTTATATATTCCAGCTATGTCTTATAAGCCATCAAGAGCAGTGCTATCACTTTTAATGCCAAGAGGCCAAGTCATTTAGTGGGTAATGAATGAAAATGAACAGGTTTTACAAAGGAATATAAATGTCTGCAGTAACATGAAATGAATCAGGAAATACTGTATAATTGAGAATATCAGTTTATACATACTCTCATGTTTATTCCTTCATTCATTTCAATTACGTCCTTTAGCTTCATCAGAGTCAAGAAGGAGACGCATGTTATCCTGGCAAGCAATGGGTGTAAGTCTAAGAACCAATTCCAGACTGGATGCCGGTCTACCACAAGACATACCACACATACACACCACACACACACACACACACACACACACACACACACACACACACGCACACGCACACACACGCATATGCACACACAGGCATACACACACACATGCACATGAACACGCACACATGCACACACGCACACACACACACACACACACACACACACACACACACACACACACACACACACACACACACACACACACACGCACACACACGCATATGCACACACAGGCATACACACACACATGCACATGAACACGCACACATGCACACACGCACACACACACACACACACACACACACACACACACACACACACACACACACACACACACACACAAAATCATACTGCCTATTTGAAATTTATGGCATTAAAATCCCAACCCCACTCTTATCTTGCAGATGTACATTCTATCATGGTTGTTTTGACATTTATTGCACTTGATAAAATATGCGCTCGACTACTTTTTCAAGCACTGCAAGTAACAAAGTGACTGTTCAGCATATTGATTGGAATCCATACATATTTATACACATACATACGTACATATTTATAGCTAGATACATATGTGTGTGTGTGTGTATAGGCAGACCGATATACAGATAGATGCATATGCTTGCGTGCACACACATAGACAAATGCACACTTGCATACACACGTGTGTGTGTGTCTGTGTGTGTCTGTGTGTGTGTGTGTGTGTGTGTGTGTGTGTGTGTGTGGGTGGTGAGGTGGATGTGTGAGTTTGTGTGTGTGTGTGTGTGTGTGTGTGTGTGTGTGTGTGTGTGTGTGTGTGTGTGTGTGTGTGTGTGTGTGTGTGTGTGTGTGTGTGTGTGTGTGTGTGTGTGTGTGTGTGGTGTGTGTGTGTCTGCATGTATATAGGAGTTGGTGCGGGTGAGCGAGAAAAAGATTCTTTTTAGTCATATACTTTTGTCAGATAATTAAAACTGTTGCTGTATGTTACCATGAAAAGGCTCTAAAACAACATGAATATATCAGTAACCTATATACTTTTTTACTGCATTTTAATACTTCCAGTGATGTGACCTCTGCCTGAAATGTAAAGAAATTCCATTGTAAATTCTCTTGTTATCAATGCATTTTAATTGAGCTATTTTGAATCTGTTGTCTGATTACAGAAAAGACTGAGTTTGGTAGGCATGCCCCCATCTAAAAGAGAGCATGTATCCTATGCCGTTTGAACTTGTGCATCAAACTAAATTAACTATCACCTGTAATGAAGCAAGTTAATTTGTTCTGTGTGGGCTGTATGCTTTTTCCTCCATTCAGCTGTACTGTCAACCACCATGGAACAACTTGTATTTAAACAGTGCAACAAGTTAAAGGAGGTTATGCATCCCAATTTGTAATATTCCTGTATACATTGAATATTTCCTTGCTGAGTTAGTAGAATTATCTGAATGTTAAAGATGATTGTTATTAGAAATGTGAATGTCTCATTTCATGTATTCACAACCCTAAATTTTTGGGTAAGAATCAGTAAATGGATTTTGTCTTAGGTCAGGAATGCTGACCTCTTATTAGGTGCAAATGATGTGAGGCTAGTGCTTTGTATTACTGCACTGTATTTTGGATTGTATTTCTCCATTTAAAGCTTGGATACTCTATTATTATTATTATTATTATTATTATTATTATTATTTTGTAGTATATTGCAGTTTGATGCATTTTAATTTTTGTTTTACGTTAAAGTTTTTTTTTTCTTGGTGGTTTAAAAGTTCTTGGCCAGGGTCAGTTAGAAAAATGTTTTTTTTCCATTCACATACTAAAAAACAAATAAATCTAGTTTACTAGTGGGAAGAGTTGAGAAATGGAATTTCTTATTTAGCTGCATTCTTTATCTACAAGTGCTTTGAAACTAGTGCTGTCTGTGACTGTATTTGATTTGCCCCACCCTCATGCTCAGTTCCTGTTGTGCTTTTAAACTTGGTGGCATTTGAGCTGCCCACCATGGGTCTATATCAAAATATCGAAAGTTTACTTACCCAAACACCTAAACTTCGACACATATTCCGCGAACTGCAAATACACCAAACGCCCTAAACCGCGAAATTCAAAAACTTGAAATGTCATAGTTGTCCCATCCCACCGCCCGCTACATACTACCTACACAAACAAACTAAATAAACCACATACATACCCTAAACAAAACCCTGCTTCTAACCCTAAACTAAATCCTACTTCTAACCCTACACTAAATCTTTCATATACCACCAAGTATTCACTTAACTTAACCCGCACCCTAACCCTAAGGTCAGTAACTATCGTACACTTACCTTAAAAAGCTATACCCAAACAAACTAAATAATCCACACACATACACGTAATAAAACCCTACTTCTAACCCTACACTAAATCTAACATACATTACCATCTATGCACTTACCTTAACCCGCACCCTAACCCTAAGGTCCATAACTATCGCACACTTACCTTACAGAGCTATACCGCAGAAGGGCCAACCATGACGAATCAATGTTTTGATATTCGCGCGTCAGGACGATCATGTTTTTGCGGTTCGATGAAGACTTGTCGGCGTTTAGGTGTTCGGGTAAGTAAACGTTCAAGTTTTTAATATAGACCCGCCCACCATTACTATAAATTTGACTTCAGAAGCTCTTCTCAATTTCATCTCATCTGCTCATTTTACAGGCACTGAAGGATGTAACTGAGAAGGCTGCCCCCTTAGTCATGTATAGCTTAAGTTTGCCTTTGTTCCATATCATCCTGCTTACTTAGAGCACAGTGCAATATTCAGAGAATTAACAACTTTTTACAAATAACTTTTAAAAGCTATAATATCTGGTACTATGAACTGCTTCTCAGGAATCATTTCGGAATAATATTTCTGTTTTTTCTCCCAGAGAGAGAGAAGGATCAAAGGGGCATTATTTTCTAGCTTTCCTAAATTGCATACATCACTGGGAAGCCTGATTAGAAGCCAGCTAGGGATTAATGCTACTTTGTTGCTTCTTTTGAGAGTATGAGCAGAGGGACTTTGAGTCCTACTGGTCTATGATTGGACAGTATATATGGAACTTCACAGAGTGGTCTGACTGCAGTTTTAGTGAGAAACTCTTCAAGGCCTTTGTATAGCTTGGCTGCCTGTTGCACCCAGCTGCTTTAGGTTTTATCCAGGATACTACAAATAGTAGACCATAGCAAGTATACTTATGAACAATTGGAAACATCTGGGTTAATGCTACCTCTCTGGAAGCAGCTTGGAATTAATGCTATTGCTTTGCTTTTGGTGAGAGATTGATCATTGATCCCTTGCTGCATGCAGCTTTGTTGGGACCAGTGGTCTCCACTACCAAACAGACAGCATAACCATCAATCAAATGCAAACCTCATAGGCACATTACCCCGTTTAGCCCTCAGTAGTAAGAACTTGGAGCCATGGATTTGGACTTGTCAGCAGTCTCTGTAGTCAGCTTGATTGAAATGGGCATCCTTAAATAATATTGCAATTTTTGCATGTTTACTAACAACCACCTAAACTGACACAGTACATGAGGGATGCAGTTATTTAATGCTATCGGAGGTAAAATTCTGACATGAAGACACCACAAAAAACAAATAGGTTGTTAATTCCACACAAGACCATATTAATCATATCGCACACAGATCAGATCAAACACATAGACTTAGAGATGCTGAGTCATCTTAAAAGTTGTTCTTCTTTCAGATTTTCCCGGTTAGGGGTCGCCACAGCAGGACTCCGGTCCACTAATGATTGGCAGTAGATTTTTACAGTGCCATGGTGCCAGCCCAATCTTCAACAAAGGCATGCCCATTTATGCATGTCTTTCAAACACCACTTAACCATGGGGAGGACATGCAGACTCCACACAGAAGGTGCTCCAGCCAAGAATCAAACAGGTGAACCTCTTACTATGAGGCGAGAACACTACCGCTGCACCACCTTGGCTTTGCCAAGTCACCTTAAAAGTAATCTACTTAAACCAGGCCTCCTAATTTTGACCTAAGAAACAAGTATCCTCAGCAACCTCACAAACACAGAACAAAGCCTGCACTCAGCTTGATACATACATCAAAGAGTCACCATGTCTCAATTCACAATCCCATAAGGCAAACCTTCACACAATCCAAAATTCTAGTCATAGGTGACTCCACTATAAAAAATGATATACCACTCACCAAGCTGTGGAAGTGTGTGTCATGGTGAGTTGTCATTCATGCGTCACAATGCTAACAACAGATTATTCTCACCATTCTTGGTGAAAGTAAAATGCTGTTCAAGGCTGGGTTCATACCTGCCTCAAACACATATTGTGAGGGCTCCATTGTGTCTCTTTTCATATACCCCAAATTTGTATGTCTCAAGTTATTTTCACCCACATGTATTATGACTGTATTGTACGAGTACTTGTTATCAGGGCTAGAGTGCCTGCATGACATATTAAATCCTGGCACCTGAATAACTACTGACCATGACACACTCTTGCACAGCCTGTGAGAGGTGTACATTTTAAAACTAGAGGCAAAATTCTCATACAACCAAAACTAATCCTATAGAGGTTGTCAGTGACACTTGCACCATGCCTACTCCACAGTGTAAAGACCATACATATGACACTACTTATGCTGAGGTACTTACAGTTAATGTTCCTAAAACACTAAGACCTCCTGCACAGTACAACCAGGGAAAGGCTCCTCAGCCATCACATAAACACTCCATTAAAACAGCAACTGTAGCTACATATAGTAACACTGTATCCAGTGCCTGCACTGCTAAGGAAAACCAACACACAACCAAATTCACTGAGCATTAATTATTCTGTAGTGAGGTACAGCAATGTCCCTCTCACCAGACTGAGCAAGGAGACAGTTATGGTTAGCTGTCTTTCTGGGACTAGGATCTGTCAAGTCACATAAGCACTCAGGTCATTGAACCACAGGTACCAGGATGGCTCTATCACAGTCCATGTGGATGTTAATGACTTGAAACGTACTTCTCTTGACTATATGAAATGAAACATGATCAAGCTCACTGATTATGTTTCTCAGGTAGGTATAAGCCTAGGACTGAGCAGCACACTACCTTCTCCAAGGATGAAGACACATTACCAACAGAAAATGATTGATTTTAACAACTGGCTTAACTTCTGGTGTCAGTCCAAAGGGTTACAGTATTTGACAGCCTGGAAGGACATGGTTGACAAACCATGTTGCTTTGCCAGGAATGGTCTGCACTTATACCCTCTAGGCATTCAGATATTGGCAAAGACCTTTTCCACCCCCGTAGTGCCTTTTTTAAGCAATGCCAGACTGACTTAACAGAACTAACAAAGGAATATCTAAAGGTGGTACTGCTCAGTTCGAGAAGTCTTAACAAGAAACTCCAGTCCCTCCAAGCCCCACTCTCCCTGGACAGTGTAAACATCTGTGTAGTTATGGACCCATGATTTAAAGTCGCTGAGAGTATCCCAGCAGGGCAAGATTATAATGCCTTTCACAACTTTAAACCATCTACGAACTGAAGGTGAAGGAGTCTTAGTCTATATTAAAACCAGTCTCATATCTAGACTAGTTAAAGTGTATGACTTACTGGAACTCATACATGTGCAACTCACCATAAACAGAATGTCATGCCACATCCTTGCAACTTATAGGCCCCGTCAATGTCCCAGGAAACCCATAATACCTATCTCAATGTACTAGAGTTCCTCATTGTTCAACCAAATATGATATTCATAGGGGATCTTTGCTACCCCTCTATAGATTGGGAATCCTACACTACTTCTAATGCACAAGCCTAATGATTCCTAAACTTTTTTTAATACCAACATCCTGGAACAGTTGATCCATTCTCCCACCAGGGGTACAGACATCCTTGAACTTGTACTCATGAACATAGGGGAGGGGGGCAATGTTCCTCACCTAATGTAATACCTTCACTCATCAGATCTAACCATAAGGCAGTATTACTTGAAACAAAAATTAAATCCAGAGATCCAGCAAAACCAAAAACCTTTAGGAAGTATTTAGGAAGTATTCCAAGACTAACCTCTCTCTACTAAGCAACACCTTGGCTAAATTCCAAGCACCTCTCAAACCCAGAAAACACCATAGCATACACTGAGTTATTTACAAAATCTCTGTACAGCTGTATTGATAGCTGTATAGAGTGAGCTATGCCCATTTATATTAATAATTAGACAAACTCAAAAGACAAGCTATTCTAGTAGAATCACAATATCAATCAGTTATACAATGAAAGAAAAAATCTTGGCCAGACATTGGACGAACAAAACTTTGCATACTAAAAGTCCCCTGACCAATCTAAACAGGCAGCTAAGAGGGTTAATTAATACTTCAAAGGCTAAAAATGAAGCAAAGTAGCTTCTCGGGCAAAGGACAACCACAAAGCATTCTACAGCTATATCCATAACCTCAGAAGAAATGCACAACAATGCACAGAACTTACTGTAAATGGCATCACACACACTGAACAGTAGGCCATTGCCAACCTTTTACCTGACAGGTTCAACTCAAATTTCTCCCCTACTCCCCCCAGAAGTCCAAAGAAAATACCACATAATACAACCCCCCCCAACCATTACTAGGAAACAGGTCATCAATGCATTTTCCAAGGCCAAAAGCACTGCATCAGTGAGCCCAAATAACACCCTGATAGAGCTCAGGAGGTCAGAATAGGTAAGGCCACCTCCACTAAGATGTCAGTTACTAGCAGAGTCCCCCAGGGCTCAGTACTAGGCCCCCCTCCTCTTTGGCATCTATTTCTCTGAAATGGAAGAAAATGCTGAAGGTTTATGGCTGACTAAGTATGCAGATGAATGCAAACTGAGGGTTATCATTGAATCCCCTGCAAAAGCTAGCATTCTTCAAGAAGGTCTATCTCTCACTAATAAGTGGTGCCAAAGCAGTGGTCTTAAACAATGTTAAGAAATGCATAATTGCACCGTTTGGGAAGTCAGTCATCCCAGCTAATTACCATGTTGATAAAACACCCCTAATAGTCATCCGAGTGGTCAGGGATCTGAGTACGCACGTAGACAGTAGCCTTAGCTTCGATTACCATGTGACCACAGTGATGAGGAAATCCTTTTATGTTGTGCATCTTATAAGTAAGGTTATGGCATCTAGATCCAAAGAGGTCATAATCCCACTGAACTCTGCCCTTATCAGACCAGTCATAGAGTACAATGCTCCCTTTGGTATGTACGTGACCAGGCATATGTAGCAACTAGAGCGACCTCACAGGGTCCTTACAAAAAGAATACAAGAAGTAATAAACCTGTCTTATTCAGAGTGCCTTAAAGCCGTTTCCCTCTACTCAGTCTCCTATAGATTGCTGAGGGGTATTCTATGCCTGGCTTACAAGGCATCCACAAACCCTACACTTATGAATCTCTTACATATTTGTAAGTCAGAGTACTAGAAATGCAAGGTCTAGGAACCTGAATTTTGTCCGTGACTTAAAGAGAACAGGCTGAAGAGAGAGAGATGTGTCCCAGAGACTGCCACTCCTATGAAACAGGCTTCCTATCCATGTGAAGCTGAGTTTATCTATTACCCAGTTTAAGTGCAACCTATACCAGTGGATGGGGAATAGGAAATTTATACCAGGCCTGGCACCCATGTCCCTTATGGACAGAGGTAGCTTATAAATGCCTGGCCCGCAATATCCTATTAGATACGGACATCATTATACTTTGTGGAGAACTTAGCTTGGCTTAGAAAGGCTGCCGAGGTCATTAACCTAGTAACAGTCTATGAATCTATGAATCTATAAACAAACAAATTAAAGGGCTGGGCAAATCTGCCAAAGCAAACTATGAAACAAAGATAGCCTCCAAGGTGAAAGATAACCATAAGGCTTTTTTTTAATTGTGTTTGCAACCTCAGGGGAAACAATCTGCAATGCGCAGAGTTAATCATGAATGGCAACACTTACACCCAGACTGAAACTGTAGCAAACCAGCAGGTGCAGTTCAAACCACCCCATCACCTCCTACCACACCCAAAAGAAATACGCAATAACACCCCCCCTGCCAGTTCTTATGAGGGAACAGGTCCTTACTGTGCTTGCTAAAGCCAAAAGCACAGCATCCACGAGTCCCAACAATATTCTAGGATGCTTCTTAAATAGCTTAAAATAGAATTTATCAGGGCAACTAGAAACCTTCTTTAATCATAACCCCCTAATGGGCTTTGTCCTAGAGGAAAGGAGGACTGCAACAGTTGTCTCTCTGCACAAGGGAGGGGGTGGCTATTAACTGATCCCAGGAACCACAGACCCATAAGCTTAACCACTCGTATCTGCAAGGCCATGGAGAGAATTATCATGGACCTAATCAATAACAATATAGGAAATCTCAAAACACTGGACCAGACCCAATCTGCCTTTGTCAAAGGGAGATCTTGCCTTCTCAGTCTGGTGTACTTCTTCAAGAATGTCACCAGGGCCATGGATGAGGGTGAAATGGTACACACCACTTATCAGACTTGACCAAAGCTTTCAACACAATCTCCCACTCAGGGATTATAGATAAACATAGTGCATTAGGCATAAACTCCTACATCGTCAGGTTGATAGCAAACTGGCTTACTGACAGTTTGCATGTTTCTAGATAGGAGAATCCACTTCTGATAAGAACCTGTTACTAGCTTTGTCTTACAAGGCTCAGTGTTGGAACCCCTCCAGTTTGGTATATATACATATGTATATATATATATATATATATATATATATATATATATATATATATATATATATATATATATATATATATATATATATATATATATATATATTTATATATATATATATATATATATATATATATCTAAAGGCCAATGTTGGGGGCCTCTGGCTCACCAAGTTTGCCGATGACTGTAAGATGGGAGCAATGACTGAATCCCCACACAATGTTGTCATCCTACAAACAGGCCTAAAAATGACAAACAACAGGTGCCAAAACCATAGTCTGAGACTAAGTAATCATGCCCTTCAGTATATCAGATATCCCTGCAAATTATAAATTGATAGCACACAACTAAAAGTAGACTCAGTGGTGAGGGGCCTAGGCACAGACAGTAGCCAAAGCTTTGACCACCAAGTAGTTACAGAAGTGATACAATTCTTCTGTGTTGCTCAGCTTGTAAGCAAAGGCATGGCATCAAGGTCAAAGGAAGTCATGGTGCCATTGTACTCAGCCTTCATCAGACCCATAATCGAGTACAGTGCTCTATTCTGCATGTACCTAACCAGGCACTTTCACCCATCGGAGTGGCCCAGAGGTTTCTCACTAAAAAATACAAAACATAAGACACATGTCTTATGCAGATTGACTAAAGCCCTGTCACTTTACTCCATCTTATATCGTTTATTGACAGGGGACTTATGCCTGACCTACAAGGCATTTTCTGATCCAGCCCTGATGAAAATGTTACATATTCACAAGAAAAAGTATACAAGGGTTACGCGTTCCATGGACCCGAACCTTATTTGTGACTCTAACAGAATTTGCTGGAGAAACAGATGCATATCCCAAAGGCTGCCTTGTGCATATAATAAACTTCTCATCTTCATAAAACAAAGCCTGTACTTCACTCTTTTCAAAAAATAATTTGGATAAATGGATGGGGAATGGTAAATTCACTCCTGGGGTACTGCCCATGTCCCTTATGGACAGAGGCAGTTTGAGAATGACTCAGGGTTCCAACACCCAAAGCCCCACCTTGATACTACCTCATCCTATATCTGGGGAATTAAGACATAATATTGTCATATCCTGGGTATTATTGGCTAGGCTTGTAAATGCTCTTGTGCCAATAGCCTAGCAATCACCTATGAGCCTATGCAGTATCAGCACTGTGCAACAACAAAATTCAAAGTACAAAGATAGTGAACAATCAAGTCTTGTTACAGCTCATTCAAATAAGTATCTTCATACATGTTAATGCATCCATATGTACAGAGAGATAAATGCGAATGTATAAACTTTGACAGCAAATAAGGACCACTCATCTCATCCACTTTGCCCAGTTCGTCATACACTCAGTTGCTGAGATCACCTGATGGGCAGCTTAACTATTTCTGCCTTCCTCTGAAAAAGTTTTATGATTGCACAGAACATCCTTGCGTTTACTTAATATTTTGGCCCCCACCAGTCTCAAATGAAAGACAGTAAAACTGTTTCAGTCTGTTAGCTGAAACAAGTGCAGCTTTCGCCTAGATAAAATTGTTAAATTTCTGGCATGGAGAGCACGGAAATGGTTAAAAGAATTATAACATTGATCCTACAAAACAATACAAATTCTTATTTTGATGATTCTTATTGATAAACAGCTACAGACCACATGTTACAACAACATTCCAGAGGAACATTATATGTCATGTCCTGCTATCTTAACAAATCCTCTGAAAATTCCAGTCTTCTAGGACTTCATTTAGGGACAGTAGCAGAGGTCATGGATTTGAGAGGACTGAGACATCATTCTTGATGCAAAAATTGTTGAAAAATATCATGCCTCTTCAAATCAATAAAGTCTCAGTATCCCAGTGGACTATTGCTGTTTCTTGAGAAATTCTGACCTAAAATGTATTTAGCTTTTATAATGTTTCATCTGTGAGTCCACTTGGCATTTCCTCTAAACAGCTCACTCTCATTTTAAAATGTAGATTCTTATAAAATAAGAGTGTTTTATGCTCATACCTGTATTTATACTAAGCAATTCAGTTACAGTTGTAGGATATGCGTTCCTTTGCCTATAAATAATAAATTAATATAATTAACATAGCAGAGGTATTTTAGCAAAATAAATGCCATATAACAAATTATTCTTAGCCTTGCATTTGAATTCAAGATATTTACACAAAATGAGTCTTAACAGATGCTTTTGTTTAATTATTTATTAATGCTTCACATCAAATGTAATTTCTATTAGTAGTCATAAATACTTACCCTTAGAAAAATATTAAAACATGCTGAAACATGCTGTGACTCCAGAAATATGTGAGATGGTGAAATTATTATCCATACTGAATCGACAATTTTACAGTATTTTAATACTAATGAAACACTTTACATTGTGAAAATTTAAAAAAAAATGTTGCATACTTTTGAATTCATGCAGCATTGCATGGTATTCAGCATCTTCATTTTGCATTCCTAAATAAACACCATACAATAATAACTGTAAGTAATCAGGAAACAGCATCACTATACACATCATACATTATACATGATACTTTACTGTTTACAGAGAAGAAGACATAACCCAGTGTGTCAAATGTTTAAAACACAAGCTTTGTGTAAAAAAAATAAGGTTTTATAGATAATAATCCCAGAAAAAAATATCTATTGTTGATTTTCCATATGTTGTTTTTCATTTTTTTTCTACTTGCAATTCTGTAATGTGATTGATATCTATATATAAAATCGGGTTCATATGAATCCGTCGACAGCCGAAACATCGACGCTTACCTCATCGACACCAAAGCATCGACCGTTCAGAACATCGACAATCCAGGTAAGCGATTTTCCCCCTTACAGGACCCACGGTAGCACTCAGGACCCATGGTAGCGACTGTTGAGAATTTGCGTTGTCCATAGCGTCGCACTAGCGAAACAAGTGCTACCATGGGTCCTGTAAGGGGGAAAATCGCTTACCTGGATTGTCGATGTTCTGAACGGTCAATGCTTTGGTGTCGATGAGGTAAGCGTCGATGTTTCGGCTGTCGACGGATTCATATGAACCCATAAAATCCCATTAAAAACATGCATGGTAACAAAATGCATGTTCTAGAGTATACATTAACTGATGATAAATAATGCAGAACCAGCTCCAGGAGAACTAACTACTACAAAAGGCTCTTTAGAAGCATGTTGGTATTACAAGTCATAAATCCTATTCATACAAGTAAGACTGTGCATTTCAAAAAAGGAAAATGAATCTCTGTACCAGAGAGACAATTATATTTTACATAGCAAAATACATGTGTGCTCCATTGATTTCTGCTCTACTGTAAAGCATCAGGAAAGTGAAGTTCAAGATCTTGGTAATAGACATAATGCAGGGTCCAACTGCAAGTGAAAAAATCAGAATGTGCATCTGGTGTTACTAACCCCTACATGTGTGCAACATAAGACCTAGCCTTAAGGGGACTCTGGAAATTTAGTGTAGGGTGCAGAGGTATTGTGTTTGGCATTGCCATCAAGTAACAATGTAGAATTTCACTTTCTACTACCCAAGTTCTGTCCACCATGATAACAAATGAGTACTGACAGATATAGAGCTATATGGCATTTGTGTTATGTGGTATATTTTTACCAGCTATACACCAGCATTCTAACCCACACTTTGATGGTGCAATCTTTTAGTAAGGGTGACGTGTATATATATATATATATATATATATATATATATATATATATATATATGTATATATATATATATATATATATATATATATATATATATATATATATATATATATATATATATATATATTCATAGGTTCATAGGTAGGTAGTAGGTTATCTGCCCGAAGGCATTTATAAGCCTAGTCAGAATGTGTTGGCTTTCGCCGCCCCCTTAGATTAGTTCCCTGTGCCTCTGTCCAGCAGAGCTATTGAAGTCTTCCCCAGGGTGAACTTTCTGTTTCCCATCTACTCGTCAAGGTTTCTCTTGAAGAGTGCTAGCAAGAAGCTCTGCCTGATGTAGATTGGAATCTTGTTCCAAAGCATGGGAAGTCTCTGGGGCAGGAATCTATCACTCCAGCACATCATATTTATTGTTGTGGTGTGGTTTAGATCCCTAGAGCATGTAGCTTGAGGGGATAAGGTTTTCTTTAGGTGGAGCATGTCCATCAATTCTGGGTTGGACATGGCCTTGTATGTCAGGCAGAGGTCACCTCTGAGTAGGTGGTATGTAACCGAGTACAGCTGGAGTTTCTTCAGTCGAGCTGCATAGGGCATCTGTTTGAGGCCAGTGATCCTCTTGGTGAGGTACTTCTGTTGTCTTTACAGCTGTTGCAGGTGTCTTGTAAGGTACATCCCAAATGGGGCATTGTACTCTATGATGGGTCTGATGAGTGATGAGTAGAGGGGCACAATGACCTCTTTTGATCTGGATGCAAATTCTTTTGTTATTATGTGGGCCACATAGAAGGATTTCCTAACCACTTTGGCAATGTGATTATCAAAGGAGAGATTACTTTCTACTTGGGTCCCCAGATCCCTTATTATGTCTTCCATATTTAGGGGACTACCACCTATGTGGTAGTTTGTGGGTACTTTGTTTTTTCCAAAGGGGATGACTATGCAGTTTTTGGCATTTAGTTTGAGGCCATGGTTTTGACACCAGGTATCTGTCTCAGTGAGACCCTTTTGGAGGATGTCTGTGTCAGCTGGAGAGTCAGTTATAGCCCCTAGTTTACAGTCATCTGTGAACTTGGTCAGCCATAGTCCTCCTGTGCTTGCCTGTACCTCTGAGAAGTATATGCCATACAGGAAGGGTCCTAGTACTGAGCCCTGGGAAATGCCACTTGTAACCAATTTAGAGTCAGACCTAGCACCTACAACTCTCAGCATGTGGGTTCTGTCCATGAGACAGTTGGCAACCCATCTCATGATGTAGGGGTTTCTGTTCAGGCTGGTGAGCTTGCCTATAATACCAGAAAAGGGAATGATGTCAAAGGCCTTTGCAAGGTCTAGGTAGGCTGTGTGGACGACCTTTCCCTCATCTATAGCCTTGGTAACTGTCTCTAAGAAGTTCTCCAGTTTTAGGAGGCATTATCTGCCCTTAACAAAGCTGAACTGGGTAGGGTCCAGTGTTTGGAAGTTCCCAATGTCTCTGTTAATGAGATCCATGATGATGCGCTCCATAGCCTTGCAGACCAAGCTAGTCAGGATTATAGGGCAAAAGTTCCCGGGGTCTGTTGTGGCTCCACCTTTGTGGAGTGGAATAGCTGTTGCTGTGCGCCACTCTATGGGCATGTAGCCTGTGGAGAGGCTGATTTTGAAGAGTGTGTTTAGGTGAGGGGTTAGTTTATCTTTGAGCTCATGTAGAATGCAGCCTGGGACACCGTCCCATCCCTTTGATGCTGTGTTTTTGGCTTTAAAGAGGGCTGTTTTAACCTGAGTGTCTGCGATTTCAGGGGCACTACATTCTTCTGATATGGTTATGGGCCCTTTTGGGGGTGAGAGGGGGGTGAAGTTTGCAATGAACCTGTCTGCCAAGATGTTGGCGATATTGGTCGGTTCAGTGTATTTTGTGCCATTCTGCACTAACTCTGAGCAGATCTGAGAATTGCCACTTAGATTCTTTACATAGCTAAATAATGCCTTGTGGTTATTTTTGGAGTCCTTGGTGATTTTTCTTTCGAAGCTAGCCTTGGATAATTTTATGAGGGATTGTAGTTTCTTGCTGATACTGATCAGGGATGTCTTTCCTTCTTGGGATTTTACTCTTTTATGTACTAGTTTTCTCCTTCTATTGTATAGCTTGTTTATGGCAGGGGTCCACCAGACTGGTTTCCTTTTCTTGGAGGAGTGAGTCTTGGTTTTGCTTGGGATAGCATGATCCATGCATTCTTGTAGGTGCCCGTAGAGTGCATTAGTAAAGGAATTTGCAGCTTGGGCAGCGTTATCCTTTAGCATGAGGTCTTTGAAACTTTCCACCTTGGTCTTAAGTAATGTGAAGTTTGCTTCTGAAAAGTTTTTCATGGTGGTTTCCTTGACCAGGGATGGGGGCAGAATGTGGATATCCAGACTGATTAGTTTATGGTCAGATATAACCAGAGAGGGGTTGATCTCTGGTGTGGAACACCGGCCGCCCATGCTGGTGATGACCAAGTCCAATATGTTGTCACCTCTGTTGGTGGTGTTGACCAGTTGATCGAGGGCATTTGAGTTTATAAATTCTAGGAAATGTTGGGCAAGGGAGTTAGTACCTTAGTAGTTCTTCCAGTTAATTGAAATCAGGTAGTTGAAATCACCCAATATCACGGTGTTTGGTAGGACCTTTATGTTTCCCAGTGTTTCCAGAAATGTGGAATGGGAGTCCTGGGACATGGTGGGTGATCTGTAGCAAGCTACAATTTGAGTTGCAGTTTTGCCTATTGTTAGTTGCACGTGGATAATCTCTGAAGCATTGTGCTGTGCTACTAACCTGGAGGTGTGGGTATCCTTGTTGAATATGGTTACAACCCCGCCTTTTGTATTTTGGTCCGGTTTTGTGGCCGAAATGTATGGTATGAGTTATAGCCTGGTAGTGCTGGGGTGCTCTCTGGATCTTTAAACCAGGTTTCTCTTACAGCACATATATTGATTTTCTCCATACTGAGGAGTGCCTCGAGTGTGTGCATTTTGAGGTTTAGACTTCTGGCATTGAGTAGCATTACCCTCAGTTTTTTGTTACTTTTGCTATTTACGGCGGTGGGTTTGTCTTTTGAGACTTGCCTAAAAAAGGCACTATGGGGGTGGCAAGAGCCTTGGCCAGTATTCGAAAGCCTAAGGGTGACAGGTGCAAGCCGTCTCTAGTGAAGCAGCATGGCTGGTCAACCATGTCATCCTAGGTGGACAGACATTAGATCCCCTTTGAATGACACCAGAAGCTTAGCCAGTTATTGAAATTGAAATTTTTTTCTTTATACCATGGTATCATTCTTGGTGAGGGAAGGATGCTACTCAGGGTCAGGGTAATACCAGCCTGGGCTACGTGATTAGAGAGCTCTTCCACGTCTCTTTTCATGTAGTCCAGGGAGGTACATTTCAGGTCATACACACCAACATGGACAATAACAGAGTAGTATTTGTACTTGTTCTGGAGTGACCTGAGTACTTGTGTTATGTGGTGGATCCTGGCACCCGACAGGTAGCTAATAGTAACCTTCTCCTTGTTCAGCCTAGTAATTGGGACATCAGTGTGCCTGACTATAGAGTCATCTATTACTAGCGTGTTGGGTATGTTATTTTGCCTTAAGGCTGTGATTGCGTGGCACACTGGTTTTGTGAAGTATGTGTTTCATGATTTGTGTTGGGGGGTGGAGGTTGCTTGGATGTCTGATTTGGAGGACTCTGTTGCTTTTGCAGATTTTTATTTAGCGCCTCCGAGTATGTTTTCGTGTATTTATGTGTGTTTTTTGCCGGTGCTGGTTTCATAGGTCTATGTGAGACTGGTGGTGTGATCCAAGTAATTCCCTTCTCCTCTTGACTGTCTGATCCAGTCTTCAGTTGAGAGAGCTTAGCCTCCAGTTTGGTTGTATAATTGCATCTCCCACATGTATTAGTGTTTGGTGGTAGGAGGAGAGGGTTGTCTGTGTACTTGAGGCACTTCTAACGTTGCCTCAAAATGCTCAGATTCACCAGTTGGACTGGAGAGTACACCTAAAACTGCCCTTTTATCATGCCTGGATAGGTACAGTGAACTGTTTTACTGACTGGCCAGTAAGGTCGAATAGAGAGCCTTGACATTCTGTACAGTATGGGGGGGGGGTCTAGTGCTAAGATTTATTA